>NC_081450.1:1964932-1982503 GCF_007210705.1 Tigriopus californicus | reverse complement strand
TGTGACGGCAGATCTCAGAATGTTTGAGATCAAGGTCTGAAATGTCTGATCTCTGAAATGCTTTGATTGGAGCAACAACCTAATATTGAAGCAGTACACAAGGAGATTCTTGGATGCTGAGAGCCACTTCACTCCACGGTAACAATGTCAGAGCAAAACACACGTTCCTTGATCCACTGGAAGGTTTTAGACCTCCTTGATCCACTGGAAGGTTTTAGACCCTTGTTTTTTTTCTACCCAGGTGACTTGGTTAGTTTGACTTCACGATGGAGCCAATTCAATACAAAAGATGATAAGAAGAAAAAAAACTTTTCGAACCTAAGGTGTGGTTAGCTTCTTGCATCATCTTATGGAGTTCAGGTAAGGAGTCCAATGGCTTTCTAAAGAACGGTACGTAGAAAAAGCTAAACAGGGACCCATTGTAAGATGGAAGCAGAACCAGTCCAACCACTATCATAACACCCATGGCTAAAATCCGAAGGGGCCGTAGAAATGGATGATTGTGCTCCACGAAATACATTTCTGGCTCGTGGAAAAAGATCCGGTAGATCATGAATCCAGTCTTGGCCACCGAGCGAGCCAAAGATTCAGTAAGCAGAGTTGTGCTTCCGTCATATGGAACGATCCCCGAGCTGGAAGTTCCAATTGACTTCTGAGATTTAGTGTCTTTTTGACTTGAAAGTTAGACTTACTCTCGATTCCGATACATGCATTTGCCGTATTGGAGGATCATGATGAGTAGGAGCCAAACTGTCACCATAGATCCGAGAGTGAATGCCCAAACTGGCCATGAAAAAGGTCGGATCAAGATATCGTTGGGGACAAATCGAGAAGGAGCTTGACTCACAAATGCTCCACTGTCCGCCAAAACCATGAATGAAAAATCCACGGCGCTGTTTCTATATCAATAAATCAAGGATATTGAAATTAAGGTTGTAAGTGACACTTGAATGACTCAAATTAAGTACTAACCTAGTGTAAGTTTGAGTGGTATCGCCCAAATAGAAGTGGATTGGCTCCTCTCGGCGATGGAGTTTGCCCAAAATGCCGCTGAAGTTGTAATCTTGAGTGTCCCATTGGGAACCACGGGACCTGGCGATACCCACGGCCTTCGGATCAATCGGTTCAAAAGTGAATCCAAGTTTTCCAGCCAAAATGTGGCACAAAGTTATGTCCCGTCCTCCGTTGTCTTCCACGAAATTATCGAATTGGTCTTGAAATTGTTAGCAATGTATAAGTTGTGTCTTTACTATTTGTAACATATGTCTATGTTTACCGAGTGTCACGTAGTTCCAGGGTGGTTTATGCATGACGGGGTGTTGAAAGTGGCGCCCTGCCAGTGAGCTATAAGTATTCACGGCCAATGGAACAAGGTAGCTCTTGTAAAGTAACCCATTGGATTCGGTCCAAGAGTTCACTTGCTCCAATTTATTCAAGCCCAAACTGTTCGCTTTGTTCCAAGATATCTGAAAACGGGTCAGTTTCGGAAATCATTTTCGATGATGCATACGTAATTGGATATCCACTTATTCACTCACGCCCATCTTGACAGGGGTGAATTGGTTCAGGGGATAAATAGTAATGAGATTGAGCGACTCTTCCAATAACTCTTCGATTGCCAACTTTGATTGGGTCCAACTTTGCCACGTTTCAAAAGGAAATATGTGGTAAATGTTTTCGTATAGAAGGTCGATTCGTCTTTCGTCCGCTATTCTCAATCCTTTGAATGGAGAAGTACAGTCTTGAATTGAGAATAGTGTCTGCACTTATTTTTGATTCTATCTCCTCTTTTTAGTGCAAATTGTCTCAAATTTAGGCTCATTTTTTCGTTTGTGGTCCATGGTTGATTTTTAAGCACCTCTGTTATGGAACCTCCCTCAACAATGTAACAATTCACTGTAAAATTTTGCATGTTAAAAAACGAAATATCTTGATAGGGGGTATCTCGGTGTGTACTTACAATTTCTATTTGGATGAGTCTAACTTTTAAGTGATGCCATTTAAAAACAATACAATCAGGTCTTCTTATCCATAGATTAATTGAATGATATGATGGGTGGAATGTACTCACCAAATCCAGTAAAGAATCGTTCGTGAAGTCGTTTCAAGTAGGCAAACTTTTCGTCCATTCCCAAGAGCACAAGATTAACGGAACCTCTCCAAGCCATTCTTTGTGACCTAATGATTGGCCAAAAGACCTTTAAATTGCCAATTAGAATAACAGGAGTCTCCAGATCATGCTGAAAATGGACCTCGATTAAGGCTTCCTCGGCTTTGAGGACATGGAATTATTGTTTGTTATGTTACTTCGATGAAATGGGCTAATGTTCCAGCTTGAATCATTTGCAGTGATTCTGTTTCATCATAAATAATGTTAATAGACACCGATTTGTCCGGGATTCCATCCAAAAGTGTGCCAAGGCTTGACGAAATCCCAAGAAATGGAAGGCTGCCTTCAACAATAACAGTTTTCAGAAACCATATAATGAGACCGAGGGGTAGCCGTGTCATGTCAGGTGCTTTTCAATCCAATCGGTATGACATTTGAGGTTTGGAGCTGAAACAACAACTGTCTTTGAATTGAGAGTTAGCAGGATTTAAAGCATAGTCATGTCCCACCATTGAATATTCATTATCTATTGGAATGTTTCTTCTTTTTGGTGGATGGGATAAAAGGCGCACGAATCCGAGATCACCGAGAGCAAAGCGTACGCACGTTATTCAAACATTTATATTATGACAAGTACTTTTCGTGGATAGGATCTTTACTCTTGACAATTTGAAAAAAAAAACAGGAAATTTACCATGTCGAAATGAGAGACCCATATATTAACGAAATGCTCACGAGTGCTGAATATGTTTATTTGTTATGTAACAAAAGGTTGGAGGCCCCAAGTTCCTTCATTAACTGGTTGATTTGATGTCACTTACTCTAATTCGTTGGTCGATCAAATAATATATCAAAATAAAAGTTTAGAAAAATGAAAGAAAAAATCATCTTGAACTGCTGGGATTCCAATCCCAGAAGCGTTAAGGAAGTCCGCAAAAACAAACTTGTGTCCCGTCAAGAGTGTCCCACCAAGACAACTCGCTGATTTAAGTCGTGATTTTTTTTTTTTGATTGTTTTTTCACGGGCTTTTCTAATCGTTATAGGGAAATCATGGTCAATTTAACACCATGTTTTTTCTCATTGTACAATATTTTGATGAAATTCTGAGAATACGATTTAACTTGATTTGCAAGGCGTTAATCCACCCTTCCCTGCAATACAATGTTTGATTTGATTTGAATGTATTTATAAGTACAAGTACTTTTTTAAGGTGAGGTCATCTTTGGTACATGGTACACATATCAGGCTTGGATTAGTGACTAGTGCATGAAAATGAAAACAACATATCACAGTTATCCATCATTTAATCTTTGTACCCAAAGTTTTGTTACTAATGGGTCAATAAACATTATGTAATGTTCTGGTCAAGTCCAACTTAAGCATTATAAATCTATCACTAAATCAGCAATCTTTTACTCTACTTTACAGTAGAGATGTAATGAGCCAAAAGTTTTCGGTCTGGACTGGGCGGGGCTAAGAGGAAAGTGGCTCATTTCGAACTGAGCTGGATTGACAGTTTTCAACTCACGAGCTGGGCTGGGCCAAAAAAAAAAGGTTTCGAGCTGAGCTAAGCTGGGTTAATCGGGTTGATATTTTACAGTAGAGATGTAATGAGCCAAAAGTTTTCGGTCTGGACTGGGCTGGGCTAAGAGGAAAGTGGTTCATTTCGAACTGAGCTGGATTGACAGTTTTCAACTCACGAGCTGGGCTGGGCCAAAAAAAAGGTTTCGAGCTGAGGTGAGCAGGGTTAATCGGGTTGATATTTTGAGTCAAGTCTGAGCTGGGCCAGATCCGAGCTAGCCCATGTCCGAGCTGGCTCATGATCGAGTTGACCCATGTCTGGGCTGAGCCAAGGACTTCTCTACACCTGGACTACAGTCAGGAAATGGCCGACTGCGAACTCAGGCCGAAAACGGAAAAAAATCCTTGCCAAAGTAGCATTTCCTATTTAAACTCAAGAAGATTATTAGCGTGCAGAATCATGAGGTAAACGTTGAATAGAATTGAGAACCCATGGATTTATTCAATTTCCTTGCAGTTTGGATACTTTTTTGCTGTTTTTATTTAACCGGTCGCCTCTTCTTTTTCTTTGATCGTGCACTTCATCATTTGATTTCGACACAAAATTCTTCAACATCAAATTGCCAAAGGTTTTAGTAGCTAACTTAAAGCTTTCAGTAAGGTCATGATTGTTAGAGCATGTGATGAAAGTGAAGGATCCTTCAACATCATCTGCACATAACCTCTTCAACAATAAGTTAGAAAGGAATACCCTTGGATGAGAGGTTTCAAGAAAATACTCCTTGGCCTCAATGGAGTTAAACAATTTGCCGTGGAGCTGATGGGCATGGAGAAGGAAGACAAACAGAAGATCGGAAGACTTGACTAGTCCACCACGACTAATTTGATCCAAAAACTGTTGTTGTGGACGAGACTGGGCATCCACGTTTCCACGAAATTGGACTGGTGGTACAATTAGAGCGTCCCCTCCTGATGTCATGTGTTGAACACAACTCACACATTTGAGCACTCTCATCAATTTCCGGGCAGTATATCCACTGATGTAGAAAACTGTGTTAGCTTCATGTGGGTCGATTTTACTGATGCCAAGGGAATCATTTCCAAGCAATTCATCAAGTATCTGAATATCCCCTTGAATTGTGGGAAGAGAGTCCATTGAAGAGAGATCAGTAGCTACAGGAGCGATTGGTCTATTTGACAATCGCCTCAATCCAGATAACTTTTTCGGCTCCCAGAAAGTGCCTGACACTCAAGAAATAATTGGCCCCGGCCAGTTGACGGGAATGACCAAAACGCCAATCAATGAGATCGCTGTCTAACTTGCCAAGCAACAGGTAGAAGAATTTTTTTACGCAGAGAAGGAAGGGAACAACATTGAGCATGGAAGATGCTGTTTGACAAGCACAAAAGAAACTTTCCCTTGAGAGACATTCTTTCTTTGGCTTCAGCTTTTTCCACCTCTCCAATCACTGGCGAAAGTACTCCAGATGTCTTACTTGATTACATTCAAAGGTAGACATTGGCACCTTCATCTCATCTCTCTTCCTGCGTCCGATGACTGTCGGTCGAACTTTCACAATGCAACTCCAGGTGTGATGATTGGAAATTGGCGGCTTAGTTAATTCGTGAAAAATGCTTTCCGCCAACATAAAGCTGCAACGTTCAATTCTCCTTGGTGTCAAAACCTTTTGACGGAGCTTGTGAGCGAATTTGATTGGCCTTGTTGACTCCATTTGATGCAGTTCATCCAAATGCATTAACCTAGCAACTATTTGTTCATCATTTTCTTGAAATCCCGGCGCAGAAATTGTCGTTTGGTTGAGGAAATTGGTGTAAAACGTCTTGAAAAGTGGACTGGGTCTAAAATGAAATGAATTTTGTTGCTGTTTAAGTTGTCAGTCGATTGTGCAGAAAGCCTCCCAGTAAAATACCGATTCGCACTATGCCCATCTGTCAATACACTGACAACTTCAAGACCAATGCTTTGAAAAGTTTCTTTGATTTGGTTGTACCTTTTCAAGATGACATCATGGTCTACCCTTGCGATCAAAAGAAGAGCAATCATGTCTCGATAGCTTCATGCCAATGAGCTCACCATGAAGCACAGTAGGGTCTTTGTTACACCATTTTCTTCCAGGGCGTAGAGCTTTCCACCACAGAATTCCACCCGTTTTGCAGAGTAAACCTCATCAATGATGATAGTGACTATTCTTTCCCGCTCTGATAACGAGGAAACCCGTTGTTTCAGACATTCTAGACTGGATGGGGATAATCTAGTGTCAACATTCAAAGCATTGGAGACCTGCTTGAGATTTTCACTTGATGGAAGTGTCAGGAGGTGCTCTTGCATGAGCTGCCTGTACAAAGCCAGAAGAGAAATGGATTGCCACATCATTGCTTTGGCCATAAGAGAGCCAGAGTAACGCCTCCGCTTGGCATCAACATTTAAAAGTTCCAATTGTTCAAGGATAAAGATGAGTTTTTGATACTTCAAATACAGCAATATATTGCATTCGTTGTCGCCTTATGGATTTGAATTGTACCGACTATGACTTGAGTGGGCCTTGGATTTGTGGAAACAATGATCTAATACAAATTACCATTAAAGATGTTAGGAATCTAATTCAAAATCGTTTTGAGTCGAAAAAAATACCATTTGTGTGATGTTGGATCAATGCAGACAAGTCATTACCTGCATTTTTCGAACGGTCCAATTTGATAAAAATAGCGCAAAAAATAGATCGTATACAAATGTGGAGTCACTGTTTTCACTCCTCGCCTATCAGGGTGACCACATTTGGCTTGTCACCATTCTTCTCGATGAATTTATTTTCTTCATTTTGATGCAGAAATCCCCCTTTTAGTCTTTTAATCGAACTGTATTTTGTTTTTTAAGCTGTTGATTGGCAAATTTGACCCAAAAGAAAAGAGATACCTTCCTCTGTTATTAATTGAAATTTTCTCGGTTTGGTCTCGCTCGCTCGTGCTTGGAGCGATTCTTCTGACGAAGCGACAAAGTCTCACACAAATCGCAGAAAGTTGGAGCAGGTTCCAAGGCCAAACTGTGAGCCTGTGTGGCTCAAATTGTGCTGTGAGTCGCAGTTTTATCGACGCATTGTGTGAAAATATGTGTCGTGTAACTGGACCATAATTCTATTGCAACTTAAATTTTGACGAGTGTTGCTAAGAATTGAGGAGATGGTGAATAAATATTTGCGCAGCACCTGGGTGTAAAAGTGGATACGCAAGCCAACCCAAGGACTCAAAAATCTCATTTCATGTTATACCCTGTTAGATTTTGCATTTTCCTATGAACTCTTGTCCTATGAATCTATAACCTCTTGGCTAATTGATTGATTGCTCTCCTTCGAACATGAATAAATCGACACTTGAGTTCGGGACTTCAGCCTGTCCAAAGTTGTTCCTGTCTGTCAAATTATAATCCAGCATGGCGCAGTCGGTGTGAACCGCCCTTTAGCGGAAGAACCCACTCCCACCATTCCTTCCCGTTGGTTCGGTAATCCATCAGTGCCCTCCACTCAATGACAAAGCTGTTTCATTGTGGGGCCAGATCCGGGATAGTACCATGGCGACCGCAAAGGCTTCAATCAGAACGCACAAAGGTCATTTCACGAGGGAGGAACGGTTTTTCACGGATGTTGTGGCGGGCGACAATGTGGACAAGTTGTTCGTATACGGCCTGGTCAACAATTTACAGCAACGAGTGGCTGCAGTTGCTGAACTTTTTGACCAAGTGGTGCAAGATGATCCAACGTATGCTGAAGAACAAGACTCAGTTCTTGAAGATCTGATGAGAAGGCTTGGAGTGGTTGGACGAATGGCGTCATCCTTGAAGGAGAATTCATCCGACAAAAATCAAACCCCACCTTCATCCGTGCATAGACAACAGTTTTGGGTGGCCAGTGATCTCAAGCCCTCGGCATTAACATCGGAATCTATCCCACCTGAGATGCGGGTTTGGATTAGCCAATTCAGAGCTTATTACTCTGCGTCCAAAATGGATCTTCTTGGGCTTGAGGAGCAGAGGGCATATTTTTTGGCAAGAATTGAAGGAGAGCTTCTCACAACAATATCTGGACGCATCAGAAGCCATACCATTAATGAATGCTTCAGTTTATTAGAGGATCGTTTCCTGGAATTATACCCCATCTTTGGACGTCGTCTAGCATGGAAACAGTGCAAGAAAAAGCAGTCGCAGAAACTCGTTGACTATTATCATCAACTACGAATTATTGGAGATGAGGCCGAAATCGGAAAAATGACTGTGGATGAGCATCACATGTTTGAATTAATTTTTGCATGCCGTCACGACACCGACTTGTTCGTGAAGCTATTGGAACTCAGGGATCCAACGCTGGAAATGGTTCTAAGCACGGCTACTGCCTTTGAGTCGGCTCGAGGAATTCGGGAACAGGCCGTACCACTGACGACGTCCGTGGCGGCAGTTATTGATCAAAGTGTGTGTGATTGTTCGTTATGGACGCACTGGACATTCACGTGTGAGCTGTCCACTCCGTGACGTTGTTTGCCATGAATGCGGCAAGGCAGGGCATCTGGGGCGTGTTTGTCGTCAACGCATTAAATCAAGGGAAAGATCATCGTCCCGTGAAAGGCCGAAATTCCGGGAGTCAGCCTATGCCCACGATAGATGTCGCGATGGATCACACCCAAGCCTCAGGAACACCCAAGCCTCAGGACAATGTGGATCAATGCCGTCCCCAGAAAGAACTAGAACCCTTGAAGCATTCAACTCTCTGTAGTTTGCACTTTATTGAGACTGATTTCATCACCGAAACGCAAGATCAAACCAAATTTCGAGCTCTAAAAACCGGGCCAAGGGCCTTCTATGGGGATGTTTACGCAAGCTCTGGCAGGTTCGTTTGTTTGCTGGTACCAGTGCTAGCTAGGCAAATTTGGGGCTTCAAACACGTTTTTGAGAGGCTGACCCCTCTTTCACTGTACTATGAGGAAAGGTCAGCTTCGTGAAAACTAGTCTGAAGTGCCAAATTTGCATCGCTGGTATTGGTACCAGCAAACAAACGAACCTGCCAGAGCTTGCGTAAACATCCCCATAGAAGGCCCTTGGTCCCGTTTTTAGAGCTCGACATTTGGTTTGATCTTGCGTACCGGAGCTTGCCTAAACGTCCGAATACCTTCGACGCCTCAAGCAGGACTCTATCCCTTCACAATTTCCCAATATCCCCAAATACCTTCTCCAAGGCTGACTTTGCTCGACGGTCAGAGTCTACCTCCAGGTAAGAGTTCTCAATGTCCGCCCAAAAACTTTCATATGAAGAGCCGAGTGAACAAGTTCGCAGACCCGTTAGCAATCGCAATGCATTGAGCAATGATTGTATTTTAAAAAGAATGCTCTTTTTAAGCTCCGAACGATTGAAACAACAAGGTTGACAGGCTGAAGAAGCTGTCTAACTATTTTTGGAACAATACTCAGCCCCTCCAAATACTCCATCTTTTCTTTTCATTACGAGCCACACGGAAAGTCTTGTGTTAAATTTTGTCTCGAAATAAGAGAGGATCTCGCTTTTGCCTTGTGGTATGCGTCACAGTTTTCCCACTCGCCAAACTACCTCATTGCATGCAGTTATTTGTATTGTGATAACTTATGTTCCAGGTGTAATAGCCCCCTTACCCTGCACGAAATATGTTTTACGTTCTGCACTCCAGAGGACGCTTTGTCATTCAGCCTTTACCAAATACAGGACCGATTGGGCCAAATCCTTGTTATTGAATTTTAATGCGTTTGTGTTGTTTTTGACTAATTCTATCAAAATCTTATGCGGACTCTGACACTGCCTATCGGAGCTATATACGAATGATGTGATGGCTGGGTTCGCTGGCCGGCCGAGGTTCGCCCCTCCAACCCTAGCACCCCGAATTAGAAAAAATAAGAAAATGGTATGTTGTGAAAGTATTTCATGCTTTTCAAATTCAAATCATTTAAGCACTCAGCTCTGGTAACAGAAACCACTAGAGGTCGGAAATTCCATTCATTCCATCTTGTACCACCCTGTCCACAAGATGGCTGAAATTAAGGGCTCTGTGCCGTCTGAAAATCCTTTCCATGTTCAAAATATTGCCAAAGATACCAAATGGCTCACCCATTTCCCTCGGCCTCTTGCCGGCCTTCAGCAGGCCCTTAGTTTTGGTTATGACATCAAGACTGTGCTCACTTATATTTTTGAACATTGTTTTGGTGGCAAACAATGGGAGGCTTATCAAATGGCTTAAGGCTAAAATTAGCTCATTGGCAGCACAGCACTACTGAATGTGTTCAATAGTCTTCTTAATGAATCCTTGGGGTTCAAGGTAAAACAAATCCTTGAGCGGGAACAAACATAGTCAGACAAGGCCAAAGTAGCCCTGAATTTCTTTCCAGCCAATATTTCTCCTAAATTTTGCCTAAACATGACCAAAACTTTTCAGTTTCATCGAAAATTCTTGATTATATTTTTTTATCGTTAAAATTTTTGAAAATGTTTTTGCTCCCAAATGGTCAAAATAATTCAAATTTAATCTAACCCCAAAAGTATCTCTCCGAACCCCAGTGGTTTCTATTGCCAGAGCTGAGTGCTTAAATAATTTGAATTTGAAAAATATGAAATACTTTCACAACATATCACTTTCTTATTTTTTCTAATTCGAGGTGCTAGGGTCGGAGGGGCGAACGTCGGCCGGCCAGCGAACTCAGCCATCACATCATTCGTATATAGCTTCGATAGGCAGTGTCAGAGTCTACATCAGATTGGTCCTTACTCTATGGGCGTGGTTAGCGTCTAAAAGTTTCCTTGAGAAAGGTCGGGGAGGAGAAACGAATCGCTCTTGTGCTAGGAAACTGCGCTGACCTCTACACCACGTCTCCTCCCTTGAAATAATTTATGATGCTGTTTAGCCAACTGCAAACAAATATTTGACATGTATTTATATCATTTTTTTAACTTCGAGCTTCACTGCCCAAGTTTCAAATTTCAAAAGCCATTACACATGATCTCCCGTAAGATTGGTACTCTTTTAGACAGGAAGTAGTTCAATGTTTGGAAATCAGTGACTTTTGTATTGTGATTTGAGGTGGCAAATAGTTTGCATTTCAGTGCAATAGATTTTGAACAATTTAATTAAGCTTCACTGTTGATACTCATTAGTGAAAAATGTTGACACGAAGTCTTCAACGGCTAGGGATTAGGACTCCTTGAAGCACAAAAAAAGCTTGATGGGGGAGTAAAACAAAAAAATCTTGTCTAATTTTAAGAAAAGCAATCCGTAACGCCTTATATCTTTTTCAAGTAACGGTTGTGTAACGCCCTTCCTTTTTTTGACCAAAGTGATTGTTACTGTCATTTGTTCCTTTTATTGTGGAACAACTAATGCCATGCATATTGCCTCTTATACTTTGGACATTGCCCTAAGACTTTAAAAACGGATCACACGGTTTATAAGTTAAAACACTTCGAGGCCATCAGATTTGCCCAGAATTTTCGACCATTGCTAGGTAATTTTGGTCAACTTGCATGTATATCTTTAAAAGGAATGAGGTTGCGTGCCCAGGTAAGTGCCGAATTAGACATGCATGGTCATGAATACTCGTCACTCGTAAGAAAAACTTTTACTTGTGTTCTTAACCGAAATTTCAAATGTGGCTAAAGTTTGGTGTGTTCCAAATTTAGAACATAATTTAGAAATCTCCGTTCGTGGCTGGATGAATAGAAGGATTTTGGTACTATCGTCCACTAAAAAGTGAAGGATTTTCACAATTTTCTAAAATTCAGTTGAAAGGTTAAGAAGCTTTGGAAAATTAGCCCTCCAGATTTGACTACAAATCAGTTCAAATCATTGTTAAAAAGGTCACGAACCTTCATAGACACATAGTACTACTACGACACCAAAAGAAAGATCAATGATATCGGAAAAACTATGTTTTGAGCATGACCAATATAATTACATATTAAAGCTCAACCGTCTCAGACGATTTTCACAAAACGAGAGGATTAGAGCAAAGATTATTCCGCACGCGAGCACGACAAAGGCCGTGAAAATATTCTCATAGCTAATTTCTTTAAAGTTCTGCGTGTCACATGATATTGTTGTGAGCACATCCAAGTATGAGTTTTTGATCTTTTCGATTTGTCCCGATTGCCTCATCAATAGGATTTTAGAATTGAACAGATGGATGTAAGGCGACCCAGGTGTAAACGGGAACCCGATGTAGTTTTTGAAATAATCTCGAGACTCTGTAACAATGGAACACGGATATCCATCCACATACATCATGCTTATTCTGTCGGCAAAGAAAACATAAGACTCATCCAATCTCATTTGATCCACAGCTGCCTTGGTTGATCCTTGTAGCGCTTTGGGGTTTTTCTTAAAAAATTCCTTATTAACCTCGTAAGCCACCTTATTTTGGGTGTGACTGGAATCCGTAAAGTAAGCGGAATAGGCCGTGTCCTTTAGAACCATCGGTCGAAAGCGACCATTGGTCAAAAGATCCTCCAAGGATTTTATAGGAATATTGTACTTATCAATAGCTAGCAGAGACACTAAAATAGCGTTGTAGCTCCAATATACCAACGCTCCGAAGATGCAGAAGGAAAGGAACAGAATCCTCGATGAGAGCTTCACTGGAGCCTCTGGAACACTCAAACCCCCCACTGCCATGAGTGTGGAACACAAGGACTCAATGTAGTTCCTGTGACTGATTTGCTCGGCAAACTTGAGCGACAAATGAAATCCAATGGCTACCAAAAGTAAGCCAATTCCCAAACAGGTCCAAAAATCCGGAGAGAACACGAAAATGAAGGTGGTCCAGGAAATGGCTTTCTCAGGCCGCATGACAAAAATCCGGGCTGAGGACTCAAACATTCCGATCCCGAAGTCCACAACCTTACTACGCAAGTGGGTTATGGACATGTCTTGAACGGCCATATCCACTTCTCCACGGTTGACGGCCCCGATCAATCCCAACCATGTGCCGTTGTCCAAATGAGTTCCGTAAGACTCGTGTTCTTCGTAGCGAGCAGATATGTTTAAGGCGGAAAACAGTGTCTCCGCGATTTCATAGACTATTCCTGAAAGGATAGGGAAAGTAGGCTTTTATGTATTTCACGAGCTCCAACGAAACACAAACGTGTTAGCAAGGAAGATCTTGAAACCGAGTTGCCACCATACTCTCCAATCTGTTGTTATTGTGATGCACAAACGATTTTCTCTTGATTTTTTTCGGATTTTAAACTTGTGTTTGGGAATAATTCTCATAAAGCCACATCATGATAAATAAAGTATTTTGCCTGTTAATGAGTTGCATTTGGCTACTTTAGGGCATCACTGAACATAGGATTGGCCAGGCATCATTTGCATTTGTTTTTTCACGGGATTTTCTAATCACAACAGGGAATGTAAGCCCCAGCACTATAAGGGCCCTTAGTTGCAACTTCAGACAGCCGAAACAAAATGGGAAGACGTAGATTGCTAAATAAACTACTCGTGTCGTGCCATGAAAGCAGTTTCATTTCCAAACATTATGTGACTCAGGTCACTAATTATTCATAAGAATTTGAAAGAATTCGCCAAAGGCAACACATGCACATTAAAATTCGAAAACGATGAATCGGCCAAATTGGCCCCTTATTTGGTAGAGGCTGAGTCACAAAACGCGCTCTGATGTGCAGAACATAAACATTTTGGGGCTATTAGAATGAATGGTTATATTTAGTCACAGACTTCTAGAAATATGGACTGCGAACAAGCTTCCCGCCAAATTGGCCTGCTCCTGGTCATTGTAACCCTGAGCCACTTTTCGAGTTAAAGTAATAAATTAAGAAACGTAGATCTCGTCAATTAAAGGTCATTTTATACCGTTTACTTATAAAGCGGATCATTTCAAAATTATGTTGTCAAATGCTTATGTAGCTGACCAAGAGCAGGCTGAAAATTCGATTTCTATGTATTGTTTACTGTATAACTTTGACCATGTCTCCTGAGTTCCCTATGCATAGGTTTGGGCTCAAATTTGGCCATGTTTATCTTTTCAACAAGATCTTGTATTCGTATGAAAAGCTTATTTGTAAAAAGATGAACGACTTAGGAGATACGATATTTTGGCTTCCGTTCCCAGTCCACATCTCTAGAAGTCCGTGATTTAGACTACTTTTGAACCTTTGATTTTTGTATGATCTGTGGTCTACCAACGAATTTGAGTTGGCAGACCGAGCTAGTCCTTGAATCTAGGGTTGATCTGGAATGCTATCTAAAAATTTGTCCAAGTCTGACTTGAAAGATACAACCGGATCGACAAGGCCTACATAAGCCCTACGAATATTAGAGGGAAGAAAATCAAACAATGAAGGAGCCAAAGAAAGAAGAGATGTGGACTTCATTATTCGAACTAGCCTGGATTCTCGAGGGCTTGAAGGTGCTCTCAAAACGCACATTAAGCCTCTATGGTCATTAGAATTGACCCTAAATCCTGGGTTGGGAAAAAGCTCATGAATGCTTTTGAAGACGTACAGTATCAGATACCTTTCGTATCTTGTCTGAACAGTGTACAGTCCCAACCTTTCTAACCTCTCCCAATACGAAAGCTCTCTCATTACTGTGATGTTCTAAGTGAAACATCTTTGGACTTGTTCGATCGTTTGCTCTTGATGTTCTGTTTTGAAAATCCCACCATTGATTTCCCAAAATTAGAGCAGCTATTGCTTTATAATAAACCAAAAAGGTGAAATGAGAGCATTTTTCAGGTCAAGTGAAAGAGAATACTGGCCGAAAACTGTCCAAAACGTAAATACAATTGTTGTTGTAGCAGATAATATTACTTTCTCACCCGTCAGGTTTCCATTTTCCTCAAATATAAAAGGTTTTGCAGTGGCATAACCCACTCTTAATGTGAGCTCTTCCAGATTATCGCGTCTCTCCCAGGTCAGCTGGCTTTGGCTCCAAAACATTTCATCTCGTCCCAATTGGGCAATCTCGATGGTTTTCAATGGAAAGTCTCTCGATATTTGGTACCATTCTACAACTGTTCGATTGATCACGACGTATAATTGGGTATCCAGTCGAAGAAGTTGAAGCTGAAGCATCTCGTCCTTCATTGTGTCCAGTGTCGCCACATTGGAAAATATCAGTACCACATTGTTAACCAGGTCCACCGATTCCAAATATTTCAGACGGGAGAGGAAGTCATTAGTGACTTTGGGAATAACATACAAGGTCATGTCTCCATCATAAGAATAGTTTCCGATTGTTTGGAATGTGGAAAGACTTTGAAATACCAGATTTAGATGCGAGTCCATTTTGATTCGACGGTAGAAAAGAATGGACTCCTCCATTCGTTGATCCTCAAGCTCCTCCAAATCTGAATCGATCCATACGATGTCTGTCACAGTATAATCTTTAAACCCTGCCACAAACAGACCCGTCAATTGAACCATGTCATTGCACAAAACCACGTCCACCAAAAGCAGTACCATCAACATGGTCTGTCTTTGAAACACCCAATACTGCGTTGGATTTGGAACGTTCTGGAAGACATTACAGTCTTGGCCATAGGTTCCAGATATTGTAAGGAGCTTGTATTTATCAATCCCATTGCCAACGCCACTACCCGATCCAGCTCATTTATTAATAAACAGCCTTACCCATAACAATTGGTCTTAGGGACATTACTCATCAAGAAACTAGAATAGGAATCGACATATCAAAGGGCACTCGAAAGGCTAAAAACTATGAACTAATCAATAAGTTCAAACTGGTATAAGGTAGTTACGCTTGTAACTTTGGCCTAGCATGCAATTTCATACCAGGAACTACTGCAAAAGGAAAATGGCTAATTAGCCATGCTTGTTTTTTGCCAATAGAACAATAGCCCAATGTTTGATGAACTGGATGTCAGTCGGTGAATTATTCAGGTGCCCCACGAAATATTGAATATTGTACGAGGGCCAGGGAACTCAAAACATCGAACAAGAGGGACATGGTTGTCTATGTTACTTGGATTAGGAATACCTAAACGTATCCCCAGCATGTTCATGAATGGACAGTTAGCTTTTCAAGATGTTTATCAAGGCAAGCCAGTATCGACATTCACCAAAGGTCATCTGTTATGGCCAAGTCGCCTTCTGGCAAAGTGAGAACGTCTTCAAAAATGGATGGAAGCGATAAGGTTACAAGAGGGTGTTTTCCTTTTTTCATCTGTCATGATTTAGCCAGTCTAATTTTTGCAATTCTTTCTCACAATATAAACATAATCGGCAATGACAAGGTCACAGATGGCAACCTCCATCAAGCTTTTTTCCCTCTAATTGAGGCCAAAAATTGGGAAAACAGATCACACTGTCACCTTGCAAAGTCACGTGAAAGTGATAACTTGGATCACTAGTTCAGGTTGTGGTAAAGTTTCATAATGTCAGAGAAGAGAGCATTTCTTGAGTTCCATGAGATGAACATAACTGCGCACAACATTGGTCCATTTTGGTGGATGTTCTTTGGTCAAAGAGGCTAGTTATCAAAGAACAATGATTATTAATTCAAGGTAGCTTAAAATCATTATGTGGTTCACTTGAATATCTTGACCTTTCTGTATCGATACCTACGTACACACATGAGTAACATTGGAATACTTAAACAGAATCAATAATTCAACCAGAGGTCTAACCACTAAAGCCCCTCATCTTCAGCAACTGCGAAAGCCTTTGTGCTGTACGTTATACAATAAGTTTCATAAACATAAGGTATGTTTCGATCGACCCATCCAAAAAAAGAAACATTTTACGCATACACAATGTAATTACAATATCTGAGGATGTCAGCCTGAACTGAGGCTTGCTCCTTCCGTTTCCGCTGATTGTTTTCACCATCTTAGTGAAAAATTCAATTTGAGCCCCATCGTAATCACATAAAAGTTCTGTATCTAGTATTCCTCATGATAAGGAGTATTTCATTTAACCCACCCAAAAGTTATAGTGCATTTACACGATATATATTTGAACACGTAATTTGACAAACAATTTCGGAATTGTTAGACATCTGAAAAAGTAGACTAAATGTATAAGGGCCCTTGCTTGCAACGTCAGACATGCCAAACAAAACGTGAAGAGGCGAGTTAGATTGCTAATGGTGCATTTAGACGACACTTTATTTGACACATATTGTCGTCACATAAGGCTTTCACATGACATATTCTCGAACACATGGCCACATATTTGATTTGGAACCTGCTCCAATTTTCTATGATATGTGAAACAATTCTGAGGCAAGGTCAGGGCAATCGCCCAACGCAAGATTAAGCGTGACCTTAGGGATAGATACAATTGCAATTGGTATTTTTTCACGATCCTCAATCCTGTTTGGGATGAAATTATTTAATGACTAAAATTCAAGTTTGAATGTGTTCAAACTAACAGCATTTGCGAGAAATTTCAAAATGCATTTTGACATAACTTTGAGTGGTCAGATATGGTCTCCCTTGGAGTTTAACGATTGACGGACACAGAGCTCCCATTTAAACCAGTATGACCAGCAATGAAGTAAATCAGATGCTTTGGTTTTATCAAACAAGTTTATTTTTAGTATGAGAAAAATGAAACAATTTACCCTCTTGATTATTCTGAAGTAAGTCACTTTGCATTGCAGGAAACGTTGTCATAGACTGACAAATGAAACCAATTGAACTTTTCATATTTTTTCAAACTTTTCATTTCGGTCAACTAATACTCCTACCTTTGTCACCTGATCGCACCGCATCATTGAGAAACAGTAATCTCGTCAAGGCCTGGTGTGTGTAAATTCTCTGAATCTCGATTTGTGTCACATTGCCAACTTCTCGTCAAATATGTGATCTCAATATGTGTCAAAACAAGTGTCGTCTAAATGCACCATAAGTAAACTACTCGTAACATCCCCCCCC
>NC_081450.1:1952639-1964881 GCF_007210705.1 Tigriopus californicus | reverse complement strand
CGCCGAGAAGCTGAAGATATTGTGTTTTGAAATACGGTAAAAATTGGATATTAGGGCATCGGATATAAGAGCAGGATTATGAATCCCCGAATCAAATTATATGGTAAAGTATAGTAAATTAGCATCGGATATAAGAGCACAAAATTTTGGGCCACATCGGATATAAGAGCAGAATTGAAGGCGGCAAAATATTTTTTTTTTATTTCCCGCGCTCCACAATGAAGTTTTCGATGGAACCACTTTTTCCATTAAAGAGAAGCAAAAGGTCCTTGTCGATTTTGACAATCTGTCCAAGATAAGCCTAACCGAAGCTGAAACACAAAGTTAGGAGTCAAATGTGCTTCTTCCTTTGGAAAACTCTTGGTTTTTTTCAAACTTCATAGCCAGTATGTAATTCTGTGACAAATTAACTAAGTATTTGGTGCTTAAACATACAGCCAACATACTGCCCTCCTTGCATTTTGTTTCATTTTTCTCGATTTTTATGGCTGCATTTTGTTTGGACCGTAAAACTATATCAAATTATATCATAAAAATATGTTCTCTGTCATCAGTTCTGCCTCTAGAGCCGCGGAACTGGAGCATCGGATATAAGCGCAGAAATTCACGGTCCCAAAGCTGCTCTTATATCCGACTTTTACTGGACTGACAAACCAAGGATGAAAACGTGCAAATGAGATTTAAGTGAAATAAGAGAGATAAATGACAAATAAGACTCAATTCAAAACCCCAAGGATGTGTTGTGATGCTCGCCTTCATTCCTTGCAAAATCTACTGCTTTCGTCAGTAAAAAGAACCTAAAAGCTTGTTAAATAATCCATTGCTTTGCATCGTTATGCAATTAAGACCGAATTCCGACTCCTTTTTTACTCATATTTACAAACGGAGCAATTTTTAAATTTTATGTCGAAATGTTTTTTAGATTTACGTCTTTGCAGTTGTACATCTTTTCCTTTTTGACTGGGTTGCTTAAAAAATTGAAACTCAAAGTGGCTTTTGGCTGGAATATACTGTAACATTCACAAAAATGTGCTACATCCATTAATAGGAGAAAATATATTTTTCATTGTATTTAGTGCGTTAAACAGTGTGTAAGGTTGTATTTAAAATTTTGCGTTATGAGTGATCAGATAATTGAATGGTAAGAATTTGAATTGGTATAATCCAGGGCTTTCAAACTGATCGGGAGGGAAGCTAATGCTCGCATGTATATTTGCACCAAAGAATGAACCATTACGATGCTTCACATCAACAAGGAAGTTCTAAGGAAATATGGAAGGACGTCTACTTATCATGTCTCATATATTTTCAATATGTCCTTTATGACACGAAATCCAAAACGCACAACACATAAAATATGGTCAATGGTAAAGAATGGCAAAAATCGTTCGCAATTCAAGTTTCAAACAAGTTGGTCCCCGAGGTAAGAAGAAAAAAGGCAAGCAAACCTTAGGTTTTTGAGGTCAAGTAATGACCTTCGTGATTACTCATTCCCTATTATGAAATATATCTTTGGAATCCATAATCTAATGATTTGTCACCATAACAATGACAGTAAGATTGAAGCTTGCTACGGCAAAATTAAAGCCCTGAAACTGATTGTAAACCTCTGTAAATATTCAATTAGCAGATATTTTCTAAGTTTAGTTGTTGAGAACCTCTGTAAGACTTTTAAATTGTTTTCAAACGAATATTAACCAAGATTTTTGCTCCTATGTGCTTCTCTGTTGATGGCAGATCGTTTTACAATGTCGTTCTACCGAAGTGGGCCAATGCTAATAATAGCCTTGCTACTGAAGTGGGCCAAATCCAGCAAACCGTAAAGATGATTTAGTTGTAATTGGATTTTTGCATCCAAGTGCTTCATACAATGGTGATATCAATTTTAGAGATCACACACTTTTTACTTTGTCCTGCACCATGATTTCCGGATGTTGCCAAGAATGATTTTCTCTTTGAAATAATATTGTCTCTATTGAAATACAATTTTTCGTTGATGTAAAGGCAAGACTATATTCCTGAGCCCAAAGAGCAAGAAGATCGAAAAAACCAATAATGAAGCATTTGCCTTAAAAACCACCAGAATATTGGAATAACCAACCGGATTTGATCTTTTGGCTGATTTTCATAACCTCAACTATTTTGACGTAATTCCGGAATTGTTTGTCAAGGCATGTGTCTAAATATTTCACATGTAAATGAACCATTTGCCCAAATGCTAGACCAAAAAAGCGCTCTGATAACTCACTCAAACCCGTTTGATGTAATGTTATAGAAGAGAGTGCTTGAATGCCGGAGCAGTAGAGCAATATTAAGATACTTGCTTTTTCTGACAAGGTTTTGTTTTGGCAAACCCCAAGAAAAATGACGGAAGAGCATGGAGGTGTATCATATTTTGGGTAAAAAATTCCATTTCAAGATTAATTTCGTCAAAAAATATCTTGTCGGCCTTTATGGGAGGACTGCTTTTCATTCAGAGCTCCTAAATTCTGGATGGAAGTCTTCAAATTCTATGAAAAATCGCATCTTTGTTATTAAATGCTGCAATTGGTTTCGCATTCAATTTTTCTTTAAAAAACAGACTTCGTTTTGTCTTTTTGAATGCATTTTTGTTACACATAAAGTGGCCATCATTACATTGGAGATGCTTTCAGTCAAAAATATGTTCTGATTTAAAATAATCAATTTCGTGATGCTTTGCCCTTAAAAGCATTTTTTCGGAATACTTCTCTGAGCAACAACTGACGCATAAATTTTGAGCTTATTTTCGAGACAAAACTATTGGCCATCAATGTTTTTGCACAAGGCACTAGGTTTTGCTTGTGAGAGCTCTACTCTTGACAAAATTCTTTTGATAATACAGTTGTTTTTTTGCATTAAACACTGAGCTTTTGAAGACAAGCTTTACTTTGTAACTGTATTGAATCATCAATGATGTAACAAAATGATTATCGTTTTATGGTTGAGAGTAATTTTGTAAAAATCTGTCATTTCTGTCAGAAGATAAGAGGTTGCTTGGAGAATAGTTTCAGAATATCCGTTTTCTTTGTGTTGCTGGCAATGGTTCTTCAACAGTACAGCTGCTCTCCCAAAATAACCGGCAGGTGTGGATATTGTCTTTCAGGGAATGCTGGATTCACTGGAGCATTAAATACCAGACAGAACTACTTAAGGTAGATAACAATTTATTGGTGAACATAATACCTTGCTATTTCGTAAGTAGTTGATGAAATAGAGATGTCAAATTTTAAGTAACTGTCAGATGTAAACATTATTGCTTACCATGACCAAGTTTCAATCAGGACAGGACTATGGTTAATGGAAAGTTTGAAAATCCATTTCTTTGCTTTTATAGAAACAACCACCTTTTTTCCTTTTTTGCGTGAAATAACAATTCTCTAAAAATAACAAAAACATAAGTTACTTCATCCTAGTACGTAGCAAGAGTATTGTCATTATTTTTTTCTTGAAGGTCTTCCCAAGGGCGGGAATCGAACCCAAGCCCTCTGGGGAACCATGTCGGCTTCTGTTGGGTACATTAGACCACTCACCTAACAAGGATCCTTGGTAGTCACACTTGCTTTTACTCAAAGTATAAGATAAGCTGAATGCTCTTTGTTGAAAAAAAAACCTGCATTTCTTTGTCAATTCATTTTCAAAAAATCTTCATGACACTCTATAGATCTGACGAGATTGCGTTATGCAGGGCCTTACTTTGGCTCAGAGGGAGCAATGTTTATTGCATGTTATAAAAAATACATTTATCTTTTCCCTGCTTACTTCTTGAAACTATTTTGATCTTTGCAAATTCTCAAAGCCAATACCCATAACATGAAACCTACGTAAAGCAGGAAAAGATTATTGAATTTCCTGCAATCAGATCCCAAGACCCATGATGGTTTTCCATTTGAGCTGAGTTTCCAGAGCATTCAGAGTTCCCTGGCCTTTCTCAATGAACGAACATGCAACAAAAACCAGCCGGCGAGTGCGCTTCGCCGGCCCAAAGCCACCCTCTCTCTCTCGGCAGCCCTGCTGTGCCTGAACCGCCGGGAATGAATGGCGATGTGTGATTCAAGAGCATGAGCAAACTGGAAGATTTGAAGATGATTAGGCGCGAGTGAACTCGTCAAGAAGACTCAAGAAGCGGGACTCACCCTGCTCATGTCGTCTTGACTCTCCGTGCTTCTGAGGGATTGTGAGCGAAGCTGTAAGCAGAACGAGAGCGTCGGGAGCTCTGTACAGTAGTCTTTTTACACTAAAACTGGCCGCCAAGACGTTCTAAGTGACTCGTCGGTTGCGTAGGGGTTGTAGATGTATTTTCGGGTGGGTGGACTGCTGGAATTGTTGCCCTGTCTTGAATCCATTGTCGGTTTCGGCTCAACCCGCCGGTTGCGGTGCAGTCGTTCGCTCTTCGATTCTCAACTGAACTGTTGTCCAGATGAGCTTCTCAAATCCTCATTAATTCCTCTCCAAACGCTCACATAGTTGGTGTAGTAACATCTTGAAGTCGGTGCATACCATACAGGAATGTATATCCGTTTGTATGTGGCAGTGTTTGTGAGTAAGTCGTGAAGTGGAGAGACCTGAGAGTCCTTGGTGCCCTCCAGCATCCCTTGTCTCGTTGTCCCTTGTCGAGTTTTCGAAGTATTATTGATTCAACACCCCGAGCGGTGTGGAATAATTGGTTCTAAATGAGTGAGAGGCGAGCTCGAAATGAGTTCATTCGGCCACAAAGATCAGACCCGACTGTCTTTTGAGGCCTATGTCCAAGATCTGGGCAGTTTCACCGCTCAAAAGCTTCTCAGTCACCTGGATTCGATTCGTGAGAATTGCGATTCCTGGGACGATCTGAGTCCGGAAGAGCGACAAACGCTCTTGAACGAGGCCACCATACCTCAGAGGATCCAGGCTCAATACGCCGGAGTTCATCCACAGCCTCTGCCTTTGCACGCTCACTCAGTGTATCCTCGACTCAAGTTTCCTACCGGGTTAAAGACCCTGACCATTGAAGATTCCACCGGATCCACGGGCGAAGATCTCGACTCGGCCTCTTCATCTTGTGTGAGTATGCGAATAGATAACTTACCTTTAGGGTAGTATTTACACGGATGGATATATTCATGCTGTATTATGGCCATGATTTCCTGTATACGTTCATTGAAGATGCATGAAAGCCATGTCATCTAATGCCAATCTCAGTGATTACGCGGCAAGATTCGACACTTGTCATGACTCTCTGTCTAGTTCCTTGGACAGAGGTGATGATGATGCTTGAAAAAAAAATAAAACGTATTGATGCCGTACCTGACAGCATGAACGTTAATGTGAGCCATGGGAATGCTTGTCGAAAAGAGATGTGGGCATTTTGTTCATGTTTCGAAATGGAGTTTGTCCATATTTGGTTGGGTGGTATGTATTCAAATGTCAGCTTTTAAGATCAAGATGAAACCATTTGGACCGGAGTGAACATAGGGAAAAGAGTAGGGAGCGAAAATGGCCATGAAACTGCTGGATATTTACCTTTTTTTTGGCTCGGGGACATTTTGCATTTGGTATTTGTCGCTTTTTGAAGTGATGGCAACCGAGGGATGGTGCGAAAAATGTTGCCAATTCCGAATCTGTTGTAGGTGGACCACCCGAGAGTGGGAACTACGTACTAACCTTGATATTTTGGACATTTGTCATTAGAATAATGTGAATCATGGTCATTCCATTTCTCACAATTGCGCTATCATCCCCGAGATCGAGCATTACTTGAGAGATTTCTCTTGGTTTTTCGTTTCAAGTTGTAAAGCAAGATCGGAGATAGGATCAATACCCTCGCTAAATTATCCTTGATCGAGATCTCTTGACCTTTTACAAACCTCGTATCCCCTGCATGTTTTTTGAGGCATTTTCAAAAGATCACGTCAATGGCGAAATTTGTGATGGATGATACGCCTCCAATTTAACAGAGAAAGAGCCAATTATTTGGAGCATTTCCGACACAAAATGACGATATAGAGCCACCGGCTGACCAATAACAGTAATGCCTTCTGGATCAGCGAATATTTCAGATGTTTGTTCGCATTTTCACTTTCGTAAAAGTGTGACAGATTTGAGCGGTGGCACCATATCTACGGGAATTTTAACTGGCTGGAACTGCAACACATCCTTTTCAAAGCATGCATTCAATGGGAAATCAGACAATTCTTTTCTTCATGGATCTATCATCTTTTATCGATCTTTGATAGGGCTTTGACTTTTATATCTCTTGTCTTTTGAGTCCAAAACTCGGCGAGTCAAGCTTAAAGGCAATATCGCTTCTCGAAGCCATCATTCTAATCATTAGACCTGATGCCAATTTCATCCCACTTCCATAATATCCAGTCTGGGCCATCATTAGAAAAGCCTTGTATTGCTGAAGGGTGGGGAAGACGAACAAAACACGTGCTTGGCAGAGATTTTGGAAAATCTGTAATACCCTCAAGGTTATTAAGCCAATACATCCAGATCCGCAAGGATGCTTATCCTTTGGGCGACGCCCTTTCTCATCTTGTTCATCCCAATCCGTAAATACTTCTAGCCAAAAATATAGGAACTAGGGGAAAAATACCTTTTTTTCCGAGTTGTCACACATTGAACATATAGTGTCCTTTTGAAGGCCTCAAAAACTGAATTTGGCGAAAAATCAATCACAGGCGAGTCTGAGGGCTTTGCTAATAGTTCCCGGATATGAATATGGTCCGGTCACGAACAGATTTGTTCGCCCAGAAACCAATGGAGTGGTGCATTTTTCCTGTATGCTGTATGGTTGGTTGGTTCGGTGGTTGATGATTCTAGCGAACCAAAGCTTTTGTTTGCGAATTGCACGCAGCTGTGTCAAGACGACGAAGAACTTGAGGCAACTGAACCGAAATGTTGGCCGTGCTTTTGTGATCGATCAATCTCACGTCAAATTGATCCACTTTGCCGTTTATATGTCGTTGTGCAAAGGCTCCTTCATGGTAACGTTTCTCACCGATTTGACGACTCGGACATATTTTTTTCCGGTTCGGAATTTTGCGGTCTCATTTTTATTTCAACTGCCGTAAAAGTTGGGAGTTTTGAAGCAGTTTTCAACGCTTTATTGTGCAATATTGTTTACAGAATATGAAAAGACCAACTCAGAACGAAGAAATTGTAGTATAGTGGGGAAGCTAATCTGGCCAAATGGGAGCGGATACTTCGGTTCAGGTGTGAAGAAAACGAGGGGAGCGAGAGGGTTGTGAAGTAACCCGATCTCGCTCATTTATTTACTCGATTTTCGAATGTTTACCTTACCTGCCAAGGATCGTTCCTTCACCACCCGCGTGGACACGCTTGAATTGCTTATTGATTCATTAGATTCTTCTTTGTTTTGACTGGAACTCTTACTCCACGAGTTTTTGCCCCCTCCATCTCCTTGGCGTATGTCCGACTGTAATGTGACATAATCCATACTTGTAAGGATTCCCAAAGATTTTTTCAAACGCCTGTCAAACCTTGGCCTTTGAAAGGTCGAGAGCATGTTTTCTAACATGAACAAACAACGATTCCCGTTCAAGAAGTTCTGGTCCAAGAGACTTCGCAAGGCATTCAAGCCCGTTTTGTGTCTCTTTCAGACATACACATTCCAAGACGAGCACAGTGCTCCGTTCTCGTGGCGAACCAAAAGTCAGCAAGACCTTCGCTTTGAAAGTGGGACCCCGGTCTCCATGAACTCGGATGAGTTGCAAGAGAACGGGCTGGTCACTCTGACCAATTCTCCATCGAAGATCCTGTCCATGCAATCCCAGAACATGTTGCGCTACAGTAAGGGCAATCCGGTGTTCGCCAAGCCGGTTCAAATCCCGGTGGTGCCCATGCTCCCCAAACCCGACAAGCCCCTTCGCTTGGCCAATGAAAACGTGCCTCCAGAGCAGATCAACAATTTCGTCTACGAAAATGACGCCAACAAATTGGTCTTGGACTTTGGTGAAGTGGATCTGAATGGGGAGAGTATTTATGGGACCACGGGGGAGTATGCCAATTCCACGTGTTCCATGCGCACATCCTCGCCTGACTCGACGAAATCCTCGCGGAGCTTGATCTCTAAAATGAAGCGCACTCTGGGACCAACTTTAAGTCGGACTCGACGAAAATCCTCCACCCAAGGGGATATGGAGCCCCAATCCAAAGCCTCCACATCCTCCTTAACCACCACTTCCTCCAGCACCATGTCTTGCAATGGTAGTAGTTCAGGCACTGAGCCCATCTATGAGAATCCAGCTCGACTCCTGAAGATTGTGAAGCCTTCCGTGGCTCCTCCACCTCCTCCACCTTCAACGGCGAAGGCTGAAATGGCTGTCAGATCGGATGATGTCCGTCCGAAATCCCCGCATCGTGTTTCAGATGTCCAGATTGCTCCGGATTTTTCGCAGAGCCCTGGAAATCAAGTTGTTCCGGTGAAGTGTCCTCCACGACCTCCTGAGAGAAGAGAATCGCTGGAACGGGACGCTGTCGCAAACCAAAGAAATGGATCGGATGAACCCATCACCAAAGATACCCGAGACAGTGGAGACTTGGAAGACTTCAAGATCGATCTTCACACAAATTCGGTAAGAGCACTTTAAAGTACTTTTGGAGTTAGAGGTAAGCCTTGGGGTTGTAGCATTGCACTTGTGGTAGTTGCATAATCCAGCATTTCGTTGATGAGTTTGTTATGAGAACCTTCACATAGCAATCCGAAACTTCGTTTTCGTTTTCTCATTAGAATGTTATACTATGCACATGAAAAGCCCATTGGTGAATGCTTCCAGCAGGGAGACAAAATCCCTTCATCGTAATGTTTGTACTAACTGATGGTACTATTTAAAAGGAAGCCATTCAGGGCTACCTCAGTCTGCCACGTCAAATTCCTTGATACACCAAAAATCATATGAAACTGAATTGATAACAGAAGGCAAATTGCAATCTTTCATTTCAATAGTACTGCGTATTACATTCCCTAAATAGGTTAGTAAAGGCGGGAAAAAACGAGAAAATACGATTGGACGTCCAATTTTGAAGATTGTTCAACTTTGCCAACTCTCCACGCCCTTGCAATTTCTAGCCGATATCATATTCTGGGGTAAAAGTTTTCTGCGAATTGAGATGACCACAAACAAACATGGAATCAAACAGATCTAAAGGTTTCAACTACATTTGTTAATAATTACCAAAAAAATTAACCATTTGAAAACCACCAATGCTAATGTGAGTATCTAACTCTATTGAAACAGAGATTCCCATGGTCTTGGCACTAAACTCAAAAAAAACACAATTTCTTAAAAAAGAAGAAAAAAAACACGCATATGAACACGCAATGTATATTTCGCCTGGAAACACCTGAATGATTCAAGAAAACTAGAAGTAACATCCATCTTTGTCTTTCAGGATCTTCCCAAAACTGGATTCGACTTTCTGGACAATTGGTAGACATCTCGTCAGTGTCATTCACTTTCGCCGTGAATTGCGCAGACAACATGTCGTTTTCGGCCCAAATTCATCCTTGTTTCGTTATTGTTCGCATCTCTCTTTATCTCCTATCCACCTGTCTCACTCACTAGTCGCTCGACCGAGGACAACCAAAGACCTGTGCCCAATTAGTGTCTGTATAAAAACTTGTTGATTTTCTACTTTTCGGACCAGAATACAACCACAAGACATGCGTGTCCTTGTCCTTATGAATCACACCAGCATCCCATTTATTCCTCCTCAAACTTGTCCCTCCTAATCGTCATGATCTTGTCGGGTTCGTCCAGGACAGTTTGTGACAATATCGGGCTCATCGGTAAAAGTCGTCCCACACCAAAGACAGTAGAAATACTGCATCCGAAGGTAATTAGTGAGGATCTCGAGCTGTTCATCGACTTCCAGCTCGCAGATGTCATCATTATCATCATCCTTCTCGTCTTCCTCATTGATTAGAGCTGCAGAAGGTTCGTTAGATGCGGAATCAGGATCGATTGGAGGAGCGTCTTGCACTTTCGGCGGCCAGAACCATGATTCCGCCGGATCTCTAATCTCTTTGGCGGAATCGAGTTGGAAGCAAGATTTCTGAGATTTCCTTAAATCCACTTCCACCATTTGAAGCTTGCGCTGACGAGACATGTGAGCTCTAGATGATTAGAAAGAAGTGCAATCAAGGACGAGTTCGCAGTCGGAGATTCGAGAAACTCAGTTTAAAATCTGTTCCTTCTTGGGATTACATTGTTGCAAAAGCTTGGTCGAATGAAATGGATAAACAAATCGTAACAAGGTTGATACATATTACATTTTCTTGCCAAAACATGACTCGGTAAGTACTAGTTAGTCATAAAGTAATGTTATACAATGTTAGTCTTTATTGCGAATCTCCGTCATGTCGGGTGTAAGATGGACAAAAGTAAGTGCATAATTATTGGCAAATTCGGTTTAAAAGTGGAATTTAAAAAAAATGCTGTGATCAAAGAATATTGGGGTTACAAAAAATAAATGGAAGTAATATTTAAACGCAAATCTGAACAAAAAATGAAAGATAACTGAACAAATGAAAATCCCACACAAGGAAATAAACCCCAAAATTCAGAGAAGGACGGGATTGAAAAATGCTTTATCTATGAAAATAATCATTCTGGAAAATCGAATTCGAGTACTTCAACATGGAAAGCTTAACAAATAACGATTAACCTTACATTGCAATAGTAGCATGATATGTAATTGTATAGTAACAATACATACAATTGAAGCTGATGAAGTAATCGGGATTCCTTCGAATTAAACAAAAGTTTTCGTATTTGAATGGGTTTCGACGACTCAAGCTGGATTTTTGCACGATCAGCTTACCCCTTTCGTCTCACCAGTGAGACCACTGACACAGTGATTAAAAGGCCATTTTGTAGGTTACTAGAAATGTCAAACAAATCTTGGCAATTTTTTGGCAAATGAGCGTTTCATCTGAGCCAGAATTCAACTCGTCAATCAGATCAAAAATGCTCATGACATTGTGAGGCAGAAAACTGGAAAAGATTGATTTCGGATATTTTCTCAAAACTGGATCAGGCTTTTTAAAGCATCGTGATGAGAGGGGTTACCAAACAGTAATAATTAAGAATGCGCAAAAAGTGCAAATATACCATGTGCCGAATTATGGAAATGCGTTGCGTTAAAAATTGGCAATATGCAATAATGCATGTAAAACTTGTTCAAAATGCAAATGCTTGTTCGAATCAATATGAGTGCGAGGGGCGATAACTGATGCCTGGATTGGCTAAATAGTCCAATATAGCTGTTTCCAAGGAGACCATCTAGCTTGTCCAACATCCCGTTTCTAGAAATATATGACTTTGGTCACCAAAAGTGCGTTCTGGACATAAGACAAAGTGCTAATTATCATAAGCCCCAGACTCGCCCAACTCCTTGATGAGCTCTGTGGGACAAGTGGCTTATGGTATCTTGTGAAAGGAGAGGGACGTTGATGACAGACTGGGGATCAGTGGGTGTGGTAGCTGACTCAAGAGATGTATGCTTTTTCACTTTTACACCAAATTACTATTTGTGGTGTTTTCTTAATGTGTTGGAAAACAGCCAGAGTGTGGTGTGCCTCTTGACTGGCTTTGTAAGCGAGTTTTTTTGTCTTTAAAAAAGGTCATAAAGACAATTTTGATTCAATTTTGGCTAAAAGTGCAGATCATTCAAAAAAGTGCAAATAAGATCAAACACGTCAAATATGTATAAAAACTGACAAATGTCCATTTATGCACAAAGCATCTATTCGCAGATTTTGCACATCCCTAGTTATAATAATAAATGTCTTCTCTGGCTTACTGTATATTGTTAGTGCGCAAAATAGTGGGATGGAAAAAATGGAAGTGGGGTGTTCAGCATGCGAAAAGAGCTTGCTTACCTGTACTCTTGAATACTCTGAGTGGAAGTGGCTCGAGCTTTCCGTGCCATCCGAGCTCTCATCATGGTGGTCTTTTGAAGAGCGATCTCTTGCAGGACAGCTTCGCGCCCCAAACCACCCCGATCGATTTTGATTTGAATCCCGATGGGCTCGACTCGGCCCGAGTTCGATTTACCTAGACTTTGACCTGCGAAGTAACCAATGAAATCACATTTTTCGTCAACGCTTAGTATTGCCAACAAAGGAGGCTTTTTTCTTAAATTGGAGTCGGAGCTGAGCAACATTTAGAGGCAAATATTTCCGAGTCGGCAAAGTAGTATCGTGACAATAAAGTACA
>NC_081450.1:1918761-1952603 GCF_007210705.1 Tigriopus californicus | reverse complement strand
AATTCGCATACAGCTTCGTAGACACATGCTGAATATTACCCCTGCATTCATTTTTATTGAAAGCATCGTTTACCTCCTATTGCCCTCATGTTAGGCGTGTCATCTTATCTTCAGACTCTAATCTACTTTCGCTCAAAAGAGTTCCTTTTAAGAATATTGATATGCTGCCAGTTTTTCTTCCGATTGGATCTCAAAATCTTAAATTTTTCATCTAGAGGCCTCAACAAACAGCTGCAGAAAAGGTCTAAAATCAATCCATTTAGGTTTTAGTTAAAAAACAATTTCAATCTCAACATGGTTGGGACAATAGGAAATTAACCAAGGAGACATCCTGGTGGTATGCAGAGGCAGTTTTTGATAACAGAACACCAAACACTAATCTTTTTTGGTAACACATTCATTGGACGTTTTCAAAGGTACAAAATTCACTTTGAATATGCAAAACGATAAGATTTTCAATGTTTCTTTCCTTTGTTGCCTTCGGGCATATGGTCGCAAAATGGAAAGAAGATTTATTGATCGCCTTCTTTGGTAGGTCAATTTTAGGACAATGAGTCCACAAACTACTGAACTAACTGAAGAGGACAAAAATAATTGTCGTCAATAAAAATTAAAGCACATTATCAACTGCATTCTTTACCTTTTTGAATTGCGCATAAATACATCGCCCAAGACTAATTTGTTCCTTTTGGTCTCCTGATATTCATACAATATTAAGATTCGCCTGCTGCTCTGCCCAACGTTGTCGATTTTATCTGACCCGTTGGCTAAAAGAGGTTAACAAATTGCTTATTGGTGCAACATGTGCGGGGAAAAGTGGGCGGCCTGACCTGATTTATATCCCATTTTAGCGAGCATGGCAAATCCTTTGTTGGAGGTATCTAATGATTTTTGTAATCCCTCTTCCCGTTTTTCGGACTCCAAGTTCATTCGCTGGCGTTTGTCCCATTTGGCCGCTTGGCGTCGCTGCTCCCCTTCTGATCTCTGCTTGGCCAACTCATGTTCTCGTTGTTTTGGGAGGGTCTGAAACGAGGCCCAATATAGGTCATTACTCATTATCATCCTTTCTTCGAGGATGGTAGTTTCATTGGCTGTTTTCACTTACTCTTTTGAGTCCGGGACGAATGTCTTTTTGGACACATTGGGAAAGAAAAGCCTCGGACATGTAGTCCTCATCCTCTTCATCCTGGTCTGACTTAGTTCTGCATTCCTCGCCCTCTGTAGAAGTATGGGCGGGCCCGGGAGGACTAGGCGAGAATCCCAACCCAAAATTCATGACCAATGATGATTTTGGGTGGTTTGTTGTGACTGAACTTTGTTTTCAAAGGTTGTGATAGGCTAGAGCTGGACTTTGCGTTCGATTTCTTGGGCTTGCCTGCCTACGAGTCCTAAAAAAGCTCGAGTGTTTTTGCCTTTGTCTTGAGTCCAACGAGTCTCTTTGATGTAGAATTGGCTCTCGAGCCGTTCGCAAAAGAAGGCTAATTCTCGAGCACACATTTTAGTGTGCTGAAAAGAGGACCTTTTCTTTGACTTTTCACTTTTTGCCGATATCTGTAATTTTTCATCTCTTTGTTGATATGATGTTTTCGAGTACAGCTTTAGATGAAGATGACAGTTACGAGTAAAGCTACGATTTTTGATAAACTTTTCTTAAGTTTTAAGCGCGATCTTGATCGGTCTTTGCAATCGATACCTGACCAACCTTACATTCTGGCGAACTCGAACTCATAATTGGAACAATTTTTTTTATCAAGCAAGAATTGCTGGGAAATAATTCCCAAGCAACGATTTGAAACCCGTACAAAAAAGCTTGAATACCTCGCCTTTTTTGTTGAACTGTTTAAGAATAATACACCTTTTCAGCTATCAAAATCAATATCTTTTTTATACTTGGCCAAAATGCCAAGAGGAAGACTTGTGAGCCCTAAGTAATCAAATTCCTGTAATGAAGCACAAACGCGTTTGCTAGGTTATGTGACAAAATCATTCAAATTTTTCCATACTTCGAGCCGGATTTCTTCCAAGGCTTGCTTGAGTAACCTCGGGCGCTTTATCCTTTTACGGCTTGGACCCCAAAATATGACCTCAGCCATGGAGGTCGTCTATGCCCCAACCATAGATAACTTCATATATAGATCGATGAAGGGCGCTGCGATTGCATGTTTTCTTCTCAGCTGTCGCTGGTGGAAAAAAAGTTTCATTCGTAGTCAAGCTACTTAGGACAACTATGGTGCAAATTTGAATCGTTGACGGCCCGTCCAAATTTAGAGTAGAAACCTCTAATAAGGCTCCTTATCAAGCAATTACTCTCGTCTAGCACGCTTCATAAAACGAGTTTTAGTAAGTTATCCGACCACATTTTTAAGAGCGAAATTTTGAAGAGGTTAAAAAAAAAACTCTTTATTGCGAAAAGCAAGTCTCATTGGATATGCATTTTTTAACATGGTTTCACGTTACATGATGATGATAAAGGTATTTTTTTTAATCTGTACGTCATTTGTTGGAGATTGGGGGCCCGTTCTCAGATCAAGGGTCGCCGTTCAAGGCGAATATCCACTAGATACGTTGGGTTTGGGTGGGGTGTGGGGGGGGGGAGGGGGGGGGAGACCTGGGATCGAACCCATAAACCCGAGTTCAACTCGGTCACGCGTTAGTCAACTGCGCTATAACCATCTCCCTAAATAAAGTGGGGCTCAAGTTAAAGTTTTCATCCATGTGGTGGAAACACTATTAACTGAAACGCCAGGAAACAAGCTGGGCCTGGGTTCAGGCTGACCTCGAGAGGTGTCGGAATTACCTTGTTTACGTATAGGCGCAATCATGTCGCCCACATTCAAGCACATTGTTGGGAGATTGAAACGAAATTCCGAATGCCTCATCATTGCGTTGCAATTTCGGATACATTTTGTTACACCATGAACTACTGTATAAGCTTGTAATGCACTTGGCTGGCGTGAGTTCCAGCCCGGGTGTGATACCCACTCCGGCGGCACCCCGGAACCGCACAATGCCGCCCCATCTCGCTGAATAAGGCTCAGTTAATTGTCCTCGATGATGTCAATTCGACGAGGAAAACCACGCGTCTAAATAAGAGAGGTGAGCTAGTTGGTATTTTGTTGTGGAAGCTGTCCCCCACTCTGGCACGCCAGCACTCACACGCAACCTCTCGTTGCTTGTTCTCTTATACAGTAGTTCATGGTTACACTTTCGAGATTTTCGAGATGCGTTGCTAAACAAGGGCAATCAATAGAGTACATGATTTTCTCTACTAATGTCCAAATCTTTTTTTGACATGTTACGTGTATTATGCCCTAAAAAGCATTTTTTTTTTATTCTTCTACCACTCTTTCTACCTGTATATTTGTAAGATTCAAAAGAAATTAAGATTAAAGAGGAATAACAAACGTTTCATGATAATAATTCAACTTGCCTGAAGCGAGATTCAACGAAATATCTTTGTCCCATTTCTACAAGCGTCAGCTGACCTGAAAACGTGCTCATGCGGTACAGCTCCTATTGAACTTAAGCATTCTAGTTATGGTTTTCTATGGCCCCAGCACAGTTTCCGTGAGAAATAAGGGTTTCCATTAAGAATCAAGAGAAAAAGGGCACTTATGAAGAACGTAGGTGCAACCGTTTAAAATTGAATTGCTGCTTTGCTTAACGCGACTGTTTGCTCTTCCATAAATTGCTTACATATCGTTTAAAAACAGAAAAAAGGCAAGAAATATCTGCCCTCCCTGCATTTTTTGCCCATTTTTTTTTGCGGACTTCCTTACCGCTACCGGGATTGGAATCCCAGCAGTTGCATCATTAGGTGCAATTTTTATTTAATTTTGGACAACCCTGGCCATTAAGATAGGGAATAAAAAAAATGATCCGAAATTTAAAATGTCCCTCAAGTCTTGCCAACTTAAATTTGGGTTGCATGAAATGACTCGTCAATACTCATGTACTAAGTAAAAATATTAAAATTTTAGTTTTACTTGACCTGCATCAAATGCAATAATTCGTCAAGTGCCAGGTCTTATTAAGATCGTTTGTTCAAACTAGCCTAATCCCAATCATGAAACCAATTCAACGGCTAGAGCTGCAGACTGTACACTGACGACTTTTTACCTCAATATTCCGATTTCCCATCCTCCGATTTTATCGGCTTCAACAAGTGTTTGCGATTCCTTCACATACGTTTGATCTAGCATCCTTGAAAATTCTGGTTAAAAGAAATGGCAAAGAATTAAGTTACCCCCAGACTGGTCTTGAAGAATTTTCGAAATCCACGTTAGATAAGGCAAGAACCACTGGAATATGGACGGGGAGTCTTGGGCTGGGTCGAGAATTGGCATTTTGCAATGAAGTCAACGCATTGAGTTCTTCTTCATATGAGACTGGTCTCAGGGCTTTACATCCTCCATCGAACGATTGGATCAAAAGCTGTGCCCTCTCAATCTCACCACATAACTATTCACAGAATTGTGCTAATTCATTACCAGAAGAGGGCTAAATCATTCATTTTTCCCCTTTTTTGAACTGTGCTTTGAGAGGGTATAATTTTTGACCCAGTCGTTCGATTGAGCTGATCTTTAAAATATGTGATTGCATTGATCAGAGACCAACCTCACCTGAAGGAGAATGCAATGCATTCAAAATTCTAGCCTCTAGCATCTCTGTCCATGTTCCAGTGATTCATGGTTCGGACGAGACCCGCGTTAGATGAGATGTGTTCAGTTCAAGTCTTGATAGACCCGATCCAATAGCCAAATCCCGAAAATTCAAGCAGAACATCGGTCACATCCAATGCCAAGCATTCGAAAGAAAGAACTCATATCCTTGTGTTCACTGAGATATTTTTTTCTATTTCGTATTCAAACACAATTTCCAATATATTTCAGAATAGGTGTGTCATTTCTTGATTGATCTCCATTGCTACATTTTGGCCGATGCGGTTTTGAGGATGAGTGAGACGAAGCCGATTTCAGGGAGGCCTCAGCCAAGGATTTACAGAGATGCCACGATCAGCCCGCCATGATTCAAAATACCCAAGTCTTTGGCTTCAGTCCATCCTTTTCCAGCGAGGGGATCGGACAACCTGCAATCCCCAACGAACCCCATCCTCATGGGTAGCCGCCCCCCGCGGGGGTCAGATGGCTTTTGGGCCTGAAACCCAATGATCCGTGCACGAAATCAAGGTAATGAAGGGAAAATGACCAGACATAACACGCTAGAACCATTGAAACCATCGAGGAGTGCGAGCTCAGGCCGCCATTGGACCACAGGTTCCCTGTAAAGAGAGAAGGAAAAGAGAAACTAACAAAGGTTGAATCGCGTTAGATTGTTGAAATAACTTTGTGAGGCGGCCCAAGAACAAAGGAAAGGCTCCTTGATTGTATAGTATATAACAGATCTCAAACGCATCGGAAATTACATTGTTAGGGAAAAGTTTGCCCAATCTGTTTCATTTTGGCAGGAGAACTGTCAAAACCAACCAGGGATGAAAAATGATTAAAAGCCATTTTTGACCACCTGGTAGAAAATGGTGGCAGAAGGGGGCAGAAATCCCTTCAAAGTCGAATTTTGCCTTCGCTGAAACCAACGGAAGCGCGCCTTGACGTTCTGAATGTGAAACATTTTTCGTGTCTTGTAAGTTCTCTATTGAGATCATGATGGCATGGATGGTTTTTGACATATTTGTGCGTGTGATGTCTGCTTACCCGAACTACTGGAGATCTTTTGAGGCGAGGGATCTGGAACAAGAACATCAAGTCAGTAGTCAAATTGCCTTGATTCATGGGTTTCGTTCGAGCTTAAGTCTGACAAATTGGCTGGCATCAACATGCGGAAAGTACATTTTTCCTTGACACTCTGCGAGGGGAGATCAACGTAAAAGCTTAGGTGGATATTTATTGGTTGTTATTTCGCTACAGTTGTACTCAAAAGGCATGTCAAATCACTATGAATGTGAGTATCCCAAATATCTTGTGCGATCCGATTGCAGTCAACAATTTCAAAGTTTAAGTGTTAAAGTCTTGAAAATTTAAAAACGACAGCTTATTTTCTGCTCGTCTTTTACTTTGTGGCCATGAGATTTTTGTAAATTGTTTAGTCTTCTTTTGTTTTGTAAATTGCAATTTTTATCATTTTATTGTGACACTATGATTGTCATTTATTTCTATAACTCTATCTATGTTAGCAAATTTTCATCACTTATTTTATAAGAGGCTGAAGAGTTCTATATCAATGAAAGTTTGCTTTTCTGGACGTTGAAGAATAAATCATGCAAACCTTCTTAGAAAGGGCTCTCTGAAAAACGATTACGAGAAACATGCAAATATGTGAGCATCACAAATGTGTCAATACTAAACATTACAGTAGCTCACTAAACGTCCCCAGAAGCCGAATTCCGAGGTCGGTTCCCAAAAGTCTGATTTTGTTAAGACTCCCATCGTATTTGGATTTACTAAGCTCATTCAAATCCCACAATTTATCCCTATTTTTGGAAACAAAATCATCCCAGCAAACATTATTCTGCAAGACAGGAGGAAAGAGAAGACCAATGCATGCAACAAGGTTAAATTTGGAACAGCTATTTCGTCTCTGAATCCTTGAAACCTGAAATTGGTCCTGGTTTGGGTGACCTTTTTTCCAGCCCTTATTGTTATTGCTATCATTGCCAAGTTGACAAAAGAAACAGAGCGAAATACGTTTTCCCATCTTTTCCCACTTGTGAGTGCGTGGGTAAACGCGGTTTTCTTTAGCTTCATGTGGTGTGTGTGTGTGTGTGTGGGTTGGTCCACAATCTCAAACTCTAAACAAATCCCCCATTTCGAGACTTTTTTGAGGTCGTTGATGGAACCTCATTTTGTGGAATGTTCAACAATGTCACAAACCCGACAGAACTGGTGGGTGCTAAACGTGCCAAACGAGGGGAAAACCAACTGGATGTGGGAACAACACTTTAATCCCCTAAATGGAACCTGGTATCAAAATCTGAGCCATTTTTTGCTGTCATGAATAAGGATCGATTGATGGAGATCCGACCTTTTTGTCACTTCATCTCTTTCCACTTGACTTTTTGTGTCCCTTTCCCGACTTTTCGTGGGAGCACGGGAGTTGTGCCACGTACGTTGGTCCCTCTTGTTTCTTTCTGTTCCACTTTCAGCACTGGGACAAAGAAAGGACTTTGGCTCTTCTTTCTTTCTGTCTGTCTGTCTCTGCTTCTTGCCGCTGAACTACCACTTCACATTAATTTTCCTAATGACCCTATTTTACAGAGTGCGCTCACATCCCTGGCGAAGCCACTGACAAACTCAACATTGCTCCACTAATCACCTCACTTCTTTTGGAGTTCCATGGTCCAAATTTTGGGCCGTTCAACCCTTCAGCTCCAATGTTCAATGTTTTATTCAATCGTTGTCGACAATGGGAGTCCTTGACTTCGGGAAATGCTACCAAGATTACCACAGTGGAATTGGGATAAGGATTGCTCCTCTGTGGGTGATATCAATGTTCCAGAACAATGAAGGAACTCAAAGACTTGGTGGTGCTCCAATGGCTTCAGAGCTCAACGCCCGCGGTGGGAAAAAACCCGCAATGGTTTGTCATACTTTTGTCAAGGCAGTGTAAAATAATTATCCAGCGTCTATTTGCATTTTGCACGCAGAATCCAGTCGCAAGGCCACCCGCCTAGGCTGTGACTTTCACTTCGACTGGCCTTTGCCAAGACGATGCGAAGAAAAACATGATTGGGTTGTAGGACATGATTCGTAAAACAAGCAAGGACGTCATCTTGTTGGGGAAGACATGCTGCACTTGCTACATTGTCAAGTCTGCTGGATATTGATAATTAAGGCTGCAGGGAGACACGTCCACCTTTTTAAGGGAATTTTTGAAGGAACTTTTGTTGTTTATAACGCCGTTTTAATACGTTTTCAGGGCTTCGTGTTGGCGGGAGGAATTGTTTTTAAAGTTGTATAAGTAATGAAGTCATGAAAAATATAAAATTGCTTTCCTTGTGGACAAGGAAGGTGCTTTTGTGTCAAACACTAAATCAACAAAATATGTATGAAACGAAATGTTTGACTTAACTCTATAATCAAATTAGAAACAAGATTTAAATAATTGTTCGAATTAAGACATGCGTTGCCCCATTCATATTTAGAAACTTGTTAAAACAATTGAAGTGATGAAATGGAGTGACAAATGATTGTCAGAAGTAGTCACAAGTTCAATGTACAAGTGTATTTTTAAATACAAGTTAAGCATGAAATTCATTTGAACTCACCATTCTACGTCACTTTGAAAACGCTTGGTTCCGGAACTAAAAACATCGATGGCAAAGTAAGCTGTTTCCTTTTAATCTTACCTCTTTTACTCGTCCAGAAGACGAAGCTGACCTCTTCATCCGACCATCCAAACTTGTTGCGAGCCCTCAGCCTCACCTCATGCTCGCAATCCGGTCTCAAAGGCTCGAATAAGTACGAGCCTTCATAAAGGCCATAATAAAGGTTCTCTGGTAAGTATTTCCGCCGACTCCTCTGGCTCGAGTACGACCAGGCCGACATCCCAGAGGATGACTCGGACGAACTTGGGGCGTGGTCCGGAGACTGAAAACCTGTTGAAGAACTGTAGGGATCGAGCATCTCCGGCGGAGGGGTCACATTGTCCGTGATGAAATGATATACCATCTGCAAAGAAGGCGGTTTGAAATCAATCTCCATGGTGTTCCTCGTCGTATTTGTGTTTCCCATAATTCTTTGAAGGAGACTCCTCCACTTGAACTCAAGAGGCTTTTAAGTGTTTGAGCAAGAAAATCCCAGCGTCAAAAAGCCCTCTTCCTCCTCCGTCCTCCCCTTTCTGCTCTGATGTCCTTCAAGCTTGATCCTCTTCGAGATTCTGCTACGCCCTCTACGCCTTCTCCTCGTGTTCCACCGCCTAAGACTGGATGGAATAATGGAGGTGAAGGCATCAAGCCCAAGATGGGAGAGGAAACCGGCTAAAAGCCTATCAAAATTTGAAAGATGCCCCAAGACGTTGGTTAGCTCGTCTGCTCATCCCCTGGTTGTTGCTGTTGTTGTTGGACGTCAGCCTTCGGTTGCGTGACAAGAGGGGACAAAGTTTTTGATAGCCTTGTGTCACATTCCACTAACTCTGGACACCCAAACGCATTCACTACCAGAGTGCATCTTCCCCGTCAAACACGTTGAATAACCTCCATGATGGTTCATGCCTTGATGGCAATAAAAATACTTGCTCGGCACATGCATGTTCGTGTGTGAGATAGAAGAGCTGAAGGAGTGCCATTTCTGTGGGGGAAAGAGGGTCTACTTGTGTTGGCATCAATTTTATCCGTCTGCCGTGTGCTTTGTCGAATCTGAGGATCCTTTGGGTGAGAGATCATCAAGATATTTCCTCTTTTCTTCGCATTGTCAGGGGAATAGATGGACAATACTGGTCGTCGAGAACTCTTTACCCTCTGCATTGACATGCTCTCATGCATTTAATTGAGACAGGGCTCCTGGTCCAGTTCCCCCTTCTCTCTTTCACCCAATAACCCACGTGCCCTCCTTCAAGAACCCCTCAATGGACTACTTGGCCAATATGGCATCAAGAAAGGAATTGGAGACAAAACATCCGATAGATGGCGCGGGATTTGTATCGAACTTTTTTTTCTTTGAGCGGTGAACAAAACTCAAACATATCTGGTTGGAATATGTGTTGGCTAGAATCTCATTGGGAGATTTTGGGTGGCCAAGTAGTCACAAGGATTTCAATAAGCTAGGCATGATCAAGAACAAGGCGAATATTCCAACCGAGGGACGAACAACTTCGATCAGATCTACAGCCCTCAATGCCGAGCTTTTGTCCTTTGAATCCACTGAGGAACGGGTTCAGGTGTTTGGAACCCACCAGGAGCAAAGTTGTCGTCATTTTGATCCCCATTAATGACAAGGATGCGGTGGTCGAGTTTTGGTGGGTAGGGGGTCTGTGGTAATGGAAGGTTGTTGGGCGGACACCGGAAATTGCAATATGATGCAAATGACGACGCACACGCCATTCGAATGCAAATCCAACTCTTGAGGATCAAGGGGCAGTTAAGTGGAGGATGAGCTCTTACGGGGCTTTTTGTTGTGCCACCAAATACATTACAACCTACATGGTACCCCGCATATTTGCCCGTCCCTTGAGAAGTACTAAAGAATTGGAAGGAAGGATGCGAACGTGGGTCCCCTTTTTCTCTTGGGTAGATTCCACATACTTGGCCAATGAACCCAACCTCGAAAGGTTGTTTGCTCGTTCACACGCCAAGAACATATGTAATCCCAATCAATACCTAATTTTCCCACCCATCGGAGTTTTTTTTTTTCTTCAATTATTCGGACTATGCATGCTTGCTTACGGATGAGGAGAGGAACTTACGCAAGGCTTGTATCTGACTTCCGTTTCCAGGATTGGTGCAAAGCTTTTGATGGACCACGTGAGATCGTAGCTGGACCGATGGCGACCCTTGGGCGGGCTGGTGATTGTGGCTTTATGCGGGATCCCTGGAAAATGAACAGATTTTTAGTCTCCTCATTATTCCGTCCCATTCCTCGGCCTCTTTTAAAAAAAAAGAAGACAGAGACATTCCTATTCTGATTAGAGTTGTAACTATACACAGAGGTTGTAGAAGGTAGGAAGTAGTTTGCTATGGCAGACGAAAAAAAAGCACCCATTGCACAAAAGAAAGCAAAGTCGAGAGTGTTGCCATCAAATCGACGTTGGCTCCTTCTTTCCCATAATCAAGGGAATTGCTGAATCCTCAAATCTTTTCTCTCTCTCACTCTCTCTTTTTCTCTCTTTCTCTCTATGTGTCCGTGGGTGCTCTTTTCTCGCATTGGTTGTCGTGGTTGGTCGGCAATTCATGGTTGCATGGGATTTACCTGAGAGATTAACCGTGGCTCTGGACTCCCCGATCTTATTGATGGCTAAGCACGTGTAATTGCCCAAATCTTTTGGTTCGATATTGCGGAGTACAAGCGTGTAATTATCTCCCCTCTCCTCCATTTGGTGCTCCGAATCCGGGCGTAATTCGTTTTCGCCAAAGTACCAAACAACCTGAAGAGCAAGAACACGGAAAGAAGTCGTGAAACGAACACAAGATACAACAAGATGCTTCACTAAGCACGTGCGGGATCTTCAAATTGGGCCCACTAATCCCCCAAAAGACGCGCATTAAAGCCTCATTATGAAGAAGGAAAGACAATCAAGAAGACTTTCTTATGAACGGGGTGGAAGCGGCTCAGATCAGAAGACCTTGTTTCCAAAGTTCGGTCGCATTTTCACCACTGTTGTGGAACTGCATAAAGCATGGTCAATAGAATATCCTGTATAATATACTCGTACGTAGAACTGCGCATGGGGCTGCAGAAAAGGCCAGATCAACATGGGAAAATGCCCAGGAAATATCTCAGCCCAAATGTGGTTCTAAACGCCCCCAAATCACCCAATAATTGACACCCACCCACATCCACATCCTCATGTTTTCCTCCCGTCTTCTGTGATATGAACTATAAAACAAAGCTTCCAAAGGGAGCAATCCACGCTGATCATGATGGACTAACTGAGAACCCATGACTACAGTAGTAGGATCGTTGGATCCAAAACCTACGTAGAATGCGAGATGGTGGGATCCCTCTTCTAATGGTCCCGAGTGCTCACCAGCCACTCAAGACCGTGTTTGACACCTCTTGCATTCATTCGTGATCAATAGGAGCTCCCCACCAACAACACCACGTGTTCCCACCGATCTCGACAATGGTAAGGAGTACTTACGTTGGGCTGAGGTTTCGCCTTGACATGACATGTTAATCGGCTTTTATCGCCCGAGGACGCCTTCACAATGGGACGAAGTGGATGAACAATGGGCACATCTGGAAAAGAGAATGAAGCAAATGCACACTACTGTCAATATTTTGTCAACAAACGGTAGATTCGCTAAGCGGATTGAAAGGGCCATTATTGTAAATTCCAGGCTCAAGAACTTGAGACAAAAAAAAAGACCGAGGAGATCGAGAGAGGAGGAGGAGGCCCTTGACTCGCATCGTGTTCATATCGACGAGACCTGGGACCTCCATGAAAAGAGGTCCCATACTTTATTGCATGAAGATAAGAACAGGTCGGACTCGGAATGGGTCATCTTTGAACACGAGATCCATATTTTCCCCCCTTTCCCCATGGACCGGTCTTAAGAGTTATGAAAGGTTTTCTTTGGAGGAGGGTTTTACTCAGCAAATTACGGAGTGGCGGCCATGCTCCTGATGAGTGACAAATGGATTCAAAGGAACCCAGAAGACAAAGAATTGCTCTCATCAAAGAGACGAGACAATCAGTCGGATATAAAAAAAGTCCTTTTCTCAGCCACTTCTCCCGCGTTTCTCTCGGGTGGAAAATGAGCTAACCAAACGAAACGGAACCGCTTCAGTCGAGTTGTGGATCAATTTGAAAGTGGTTCGCGTTCCCTTTGATCCATATATTTAGATGTTCCATGGTCTTTGGATCCAAATATGTGCCAGTCGAGATGGGTGATCAGTTTCGAGGAGTCGCAGAAAAATGTCCCGGGGATGAATAGAGGCACCTTTTTGTGAGAAATGTCCCATTTCTGCCCTTTGAAGGCTTGTGATTGATGCATTCCATTTTCCCTCCTCCCCACATCTCAGCAGGGTGGCCAAGTCCCCTCATTTCCGCCTCGATCAACGCACGGACTCCACTACAGTTCTAGAGACTGGAGACGAACGTGAAGCCTCGATCGGTGGTATACGGTGCTACTTTCTATCAAGCTTGTGTATTTAGAGGACGCTAGCAAGAGAAGCGCGATTTGATGAGAACAGGCGATTTGGGTTCACCTTTGCCAGTCTAACTTGGCATTAAGAATACCATGATCTGAAGAAACCCCATTGTAAATGGTTCGTTTTATCCACACGTGGTGAATAATTGATCAACTTTTCTCGTAAAAGGATGACCTTGACGAGGTAAAAATGCGGTAAAAAATCTTTACTTTATACTAGGTTCCTCGCGGTTCCGTCAAACCCTCATAATGGAAGTATGTACATCGAACTCTCACTTTGTGGTTCGGACTTCCCGTTCAAACGGCTCATGCGTGATCCCTTCACTAAGTCTTCTACCCATGACAAAGCAATCAGACCCGACAAAACAACTTTTGCTCGTACCATCAATGGATCTCCGGCTCTCCTCTCTGTGTTTTAGTTTCACATCGTGCCCTCAGTAATATCCTGGGCGGGTCTTTTTAACTTGGACCAAAGTTTTTGAAAGATAAGCCGGGATGGACCGACAGCAGGCTCTTTTACTGCTCGAATTTTTGGCAGCTTGCAAGTCCCGTCCTAGTAGACAGTGCATCGGCAATTCAATGCAGAACTGCCGTCCGTGGTTGGGTGGAGGGTGCTTGGCAATGAGATTTTAGGAGACTTTTACATCATTGGGCCCAACTCTTAATGGTCAACCCTCCAGGGAACCAATGATGCCTTCATCTAAAGGCCTGAATATTCGCTTCCCGTGTGATGTCTTGAATGATATTGTTCATACTCACGTTGAACTCGGAGCAAAATGTTGTCTGAAACCGCTGGTCCAACTCCATTGTAGGCAGTGCATAAGTATTCGCCTTCATCCCGTTGAAGGACATGGACCAACTCGAGTTTGAAGGCCTTGCGTCGGTCATGAGGGGCCCACATTTCCGAGGTCTGAAATGAGAGTGAAAACGTTATTTGATGGACAAAGATTGTCTTGAAGAGAAAAATGTTCATCTGTCCTGATTCTGCTCGTCGTATCTGCATACATCCAATGGTCCACGTTGTCAATGGCAATCACCCTCGCTTGTATAATATTCGTTGGATCATTTCCAGCATCTCTCGCCTGGTTCTGTTTCATCTTTCAGAGAGGAAACGGCTTTGACAAGCACTCGCTTAATACCAATTAACACCCCTTTAACATGTGTCAATGAAAGGGATAGAGGAACTCACTGACGATGACTGGCGACTCAATGGAGAAGGGAAACGGGTTCCAATATACGCTTTCTCTCCCTGGAACAGTGGTCCTTCACTGACAAAATTTCGCTTCAACTCGAGTTCTATGCCACTTCATTCGAACGTGGACAAAACTTGTTGTGAGACTCCAACAAATTGAATTCCACCCCATTGATCGAAGGGGAGAGTTGGCACAAATTTCGTCAGCGATAATTTGAGCAGTGTTTCTATGTGTACTTGGCAATGCCTTGTCTACCCAATGAGTGGAATCACTAGTGTGAGGCTCCTCGAAAATTGAATCTGTCATCAGCAGAGCTAGCCTATTCCGAGCATTTGACACCTTACGAATGTCGATCGAAAAGGTGGAGATGGGCGTTAAAGGGAAAAAAGGTTATGATTCTGGCCTTCCTTCATTCAGGTGGTGATAGACTGAAAGGAGCATGTTTTCCCTTGCGTTTCTCAATCCTCCCTCGCCCCCTCCCCCCTGGATTCATATGAGAGTGATTGATGCACCTAACACGGAGGGTGTTGATATGGACCTGATTGATATGGACCTGATTGATATGGTCATTACTGGAGCCTCAAAACGTCTCACTTTCACGGACAGCGTTTCTTTGGGGCGTTTCCAAGCCAAGCAGAGAGGAACCTACTCGTATCCGATCGAACATTTCAGAGATGTCGCTCACTCGTCGTTTACAAACAACTAATGGGGGAACGGAGAGCAATATTTGCCAAGGTGAATGGAGCCTTAAAGGCCATTTGGCACCTTCCAAATGCTCTTTCACTCCGAAACAAGTCATCGACTAGATTACCTCATTGATTTATGGGCGCCCCGAAATGCGATATTGACGTGGATGCCTGCATGGGTGGCAAGTTCTCCCAGGTTAAGCTGAACACATATTTCTTCAGGGATTTCACTTTCAAATTGAAAAAAAAAAGCCATACTATCGACGCTTTTACAATACAACATTGGCAAAAACATTCAAAATCATTCACCCAAGGTTTAGGAACAACTCTGATGATCGTTAAGTACTATGGTGGTCTTTCATCTTGAAAGAGATTTTTCTTTATTTAGCCTTACTTTAGCTTGACTCTGTCTCGATTTTGAATTCCTCTCTCGGCGGGGGGAGCTTAAATATATGTGGGACATTGACTTGATTTGCTTGTGCTGAATATCTCTGTCCAAATCTTTCTTTAGGGCTCCCTTTCAGTGTCCCTTTTGGAAAAGGGCCCCTTCCTTGAGGGCTTAGGCTGCTACAGAAATGATGGTGGGAAAGTGGAAATTCTAAATTCGCTGCCTTCCTCCGATACTCGAGTTAACATGGTAGACGACAACGACGACGACGACGACATTTCGGTGGTTTTCATATTTGGCTGGCAAGCTTGACCTTGGCTGACATCCCAGTTTCTAGACAAAGAACACAGTTTGTGTGTATCTCATCTTCTGAAAGAGTCCTTAAGGGGATGGACTCCAAAGGGATCACTTTATTCATAACTTTGGCTGCAATTTTTGCGGCCTCTTTGTGGTCCATAACCATGGACAAGTATTTCCACATCCCCCAAGGACAACCACGTGTCATCAGCACTCTAAACCAGACAGAAAAAAAGTCAAGTTCCCCGGATAGGCAGAGGATATGACTTTCATGGGCAATAATGTGGACCATCTTGTGTGTATCTCAACTCGAGTTAGTCAGCTGGGCCGGAGGGGGTTCAGGGCCAGGGCTGCGGTCTGACAGTGTAGAAATATGGTCAGAGCAAGAGTCCCGTTAGCTGGACGGGAGCCATGGTGGTTCTTCCAGTTCTTATTGTTATGGGCGAAGCTTCTTGTATTTTGATGGCGTCTGGGGTTCTTTCGCAGGCTTAAAAGAGATTGAAGCCACTCTTTGTCACAACACGTTAAGGTTCACTTGGAACCGCGGAAAAAGGCCATTCCCTAAACAGAGACGCACTCAAAAGTCACAGGGCGATTCTTGCACCTCCCGTGGTTCTTGTTGTGCACTTCCAAAGTAAGGTGCACTTGAGCCAAAGAAAGAGGCTATCCAAGTGCATTTGTACCATGTTGATGCTAACTGACCGTTTACACCCAAAAGACGTAGGATTTCCTTCTCAAGCTCATTGTACCAAAAAGTGGCGGCCCAATTCTGTGTTTCATGTCATTCTCCAAGTCATAACGGTAAACGAAATTTGCATCTTAATCAAGCTTGTCTCCCCTACTGAAGCGGGATTTGTGCAATGATCATCATATTTCTCAAAAGGACTCTTATTTACTCCGAAATTATTCAGGATGTTGGGTGCAATTTGAATTGATCCTCTGGGTTGCTCGCGCAGATTTGCATTTCTTTGGAAGCCTCTCTCTCTCTCCCTCCATTCTGTCAGTCCGTTCTTGAGGCAACTTATACCCAAAGGTTACCCCATCCTGGGTCCTTTTCCAATCCAACTTCTCCTTATCAGTTCAAGTCCAAACCTGTGCTCCAACAAGCCAAGCAAGCACCTTTCCAAAAGATTTTTGCACCTAGCATTCAAACTCAGGGTTGCTCAGGTTTGCTTAGGGAGAGTGATTGATGTGCGCTCGTTGGACCATGGTGAAGCCAAAACAAGAATTCTGGCATCCCTGGCAACTGAAATCGGACAAGAAACATTTTCACGAGTCAGAGGGTAGAAAAGGTGGCGTTGTTGGTGTTGGGGTATGGGTGAGTGGACTCAGGCAGAAAAGTTTCGAATAAACTTATCGCAAGCGATTGCCCATATATATAGTGAATAGTGAGCAACTTGCCTTTTCATCTGAAGGAACTACGTACGACCTGGCTGTTCGGTGTTCCTCCATAAATTGAAAACAACGGTCAGATATCATATCCGTTCTCGTCTTCCATTGCTTTTTTTCTTTTCCGTGGTCACTCTGGCGCGTTCAAATCCATCCTGAAAAGTGTTTGTCCCAAGGGAAGGCCAATGGACGAAGGATAGAAAGATTTTTGGCCTCTTCCTCCTGCTCGCTTCATGTGTTATCTACTTTCAAACCAAACAGCCGGTTTCAACGCCTAACTGAACAGACTGAACAACCGAGTCCAGAGCACGAATCACGAATCACGAACCAGGGTGGACACTTGTCTTGGGCGGAAATTGAATTTTCCCTGAGGTTCCGGTCACTCTTGAGGCTATTTGATCTTTTCTCAAAGGCCAATTTCGAGAAAACGACTATGAAGGTCCTTCCAGAAGACACGATGAGGGAGCAAATATGGATGGACCAATCATACAGGTCGGCCATGAAAATTTCATATGGGGTTATTATGGGACACTTCCAAACAAAGGAGGAAAGAGAGGGGAGGAGCGGATGATCTTGGGAACGATTGAATGTCCAGTCATAACTTGTTTTATCCATTGTCAGAGGGTATGAATGGAACCTTTGATTGACCCTGCTGCTCTTCAGGAATATCTATGTCTCAAGATCTAAGTTTGCCCTTTGAACAATTCTCTCCAAAGCGACCGAAAGTCCAAAATGGGACTGAGATTTTTTTGGGAGACTCGGTCAAACGGAGAAGATTGACTTCAAAAAAATGTCTCCAGCTAGAGCTGTATCAGATTGGTTGAACCACTTTAATTTAAACTTTGGTCAATTCTGATCGGAGGTTTTCTTCTCAAGCTCGAGTCAAGCCCGAAAAAAAAGTTCTTTTATTACACAAGAGATTCCTCACGAGAACTTGAAGCTTACGTAGTACGAGTAGAGTACATACCAAGAAGAAAGGCGGTTTGGGCCCTGGACTGTTCTGTAGTGTGAGAAGGCAGCATAGTACTGCTTTTTTGATAGGCGTCTTCGATCATATATCTTTCTCTTTGAAAGAGATTTCGTCCTCCTTACCCCTTTGGTGGATGAAGGAAGGGCTGGTCGTGGCTCACTTGGACGATCAAACCTGGTGCCAAGGCTGGTCGTGTGCGGGACCAACTCACAGATGTGGAACAAGAGCCATGCGGGGACATGGAACCTCTCAAAGGGGCCCCCTGATTGTAGATCCACTAATGATATTCGCTCCCAGAAACATGGCTTTTATGTCAATGGCATGTCAAATGTTTGAGGGAGATGGGAGACAATCAAGGGTTCGACATCTGTGAATTCCAGGTCTTTTCTTTCCCTCTTGAAGAATGTTCCTCATTTACGCTTTTGGACCTTTATAGATGGACACTACCTTGGCTGGAAGTTCCATTCGAGCCAAGAAGTCGATTTACAGAGGTATGGATCTATCTGGACTAGGCTGTTGTTACTACCATTTACATCTTACATAATCTGATTCTCTTCATGGAGGAACTCTTGGGTTCCTTGCTCCACGTTTCAAAATCAAACGGCCCATTAGTAAGAAAATACAAGCGTAGTTACTCGTTGCAACAAGGCGAGCCTCTCAAAGTTCCGCGGCGGTTCCTATGCTTCTTTCTCAGAAGTTTTCCATGTGAGTGTGTGTGTGCCTGTAAGTAGTCTGTACCATAACCAACCATACCAGGATAGGAGTGGCTTGCTCATATCTTCAGCGGACTGGAACCAAGCGAAAAATGTCCTTTGATACGGTCTTTAAACATCATATTTGAACGATTGGGGCAATCTAAGACTCAAAGGCCCCCTTGGCTCTCCCTTCCTGCCTATTCCTTCCCACTCTGTGCTTGTGCCCATCCTTCTTCCGCTGCATTGTCCGTGACTAAGGAAAAAGGGAACCTCTTAAGGATCATATTAATGGACATGATGATCATCCTGTCATTAAAGCTGGCAAAAATGGAGCCTCCTCTTTACTTCAAGATGATGTGCCCAGAGTTCATTGGATAGAGATGAGACCGGCATTTTTCGAAATGGCTTGGGTCACACGCCGATTGGCTCAACGCATTAACGAATGCTAGGTCTCCATGCTCTGGAAGTGGGAACCCTGAGCTAATGGTGCGGAAACTATGTGGCTTATCTTATGTTAGACCTCTTGACTTGATTTCAAAACTTCCATAAGTTCTCCCATTAGCTCCTTGAAATAGATTGTTCACAATGAAAATCCAACATTGCAAATAACAAACATTGAAGTGGGAGCGAGAGCATACTACATGAGATGAGAGCGTGGAGATGCGTGGTTAGTTTTCTATTGTGCCAAAAAAAGGCCGAGCAAAACTTTTACATTCTTTTTTTTCTCCCTATAAACAGCCTCGGACGAAATCCAGAAACTCTTTCCAAAGCGTTCCTTTCCACCAGAGAGTAGTACTAGACACCTTCGACGGCCTTCAGGATACAGTGTATGAGTAGTGAGTACAACAGTACATAAAAAAACTTCTACTACTCCCGAAAAGAATAAAAAAGTTGGCCAGAGAAGAGCACAAACTCTGAACAAGTTATCATTCTGGCTTTTTGTGAAATTACCGCCTTCGATGGGCAAGACCGGAATGAGTCGCTCCATCCTCCAATTTGGAAGCATCAATTCTGAATTCTCCGCTGATAACCAAGGGTTTGGTTGGGTGCAGAGGAAATGCATGAACTTTGTTCCTCTCAAACTGCCTTCCCCCTCAAACTCGTTCGTTGAGGGGAACAAAAACTCAGCTTTTAAAGTTCGTGACTTCAATTGCCCGCATTAGTATTCGAATCAGGACCATAAGTGCTGCCTTTCGGTCTCTCTCTCTCGCTCTCTCTCTCTCTCTCTTTCTGTCTCACTCGCCATTTTCACACTTGAAAAAAACGAAGCCAATTCCAAATCTTAGTGCAGCTCATGGGAGCTATTAAATATCAATTGAGATTAGATAAAAGCCGATGGAGGATGGGGCTTGGGTGTGAATGCTTGGTATCGAAGTAGCTCAAGGTGAGGAAAGGCGAGGCTCGAGTAGGATATTGCCAGTGTTGGTTTGCACGTGAGTGAGTAAGAGAGAGTGAGTGTATGAGGGAGCCTTTGGAGCCTTTGGAGCCTCTAGCAAATCAAGGAGAAACGAAGAAGGAAAAACTTTCAACGCCCCTCTGTCACTTGAGGAGAACAGCGGGAGAAAAAGAGGGGAAAAGTTTCCCCTGGAACATCATGGGCGATTATAACTTTATCATAAAAGAGGCAAACATCATCATGGGATCCAGAGGCTTATTCCAAGTCCAAGTTCACTACTACTCAGCCCGGCCTATCACGGCGGATACTTGGGGTGATGGCTGAATGGCTGAATGGCTGTTCAGGAGGCCGGGTGTGTTCCCTGCTCACTTACCCCTTGGTGGGATTTAATGAGCTTCGAGGATGGAAATTACGCCAAAGCCTCCCTGCAGCGTGACTAGGGGTGGACTAGATGGCTTTCTTGTGTCTGGAAAACCATTGCCCACCATGAATATACAACCGAATTCACTCATTCCCAATCAGGATAGCAGCCAGTCTTTGATTTTGGAATATGGTTGGCTCGATTGGATTGAGAATTTCGCGACCTCAATTCCTCAATGAGGACATGATCTGACGATCAAGAGCTGACTTACCCATTCCAAAGCAGGTCGTGGGATTCCCTCGGCCCGGCATTCCAGGGTGGCATTGTCCCCTTCCACCACCTCCACGATCGCTCCCGGTCCAATCGGGTTGTATTCCAAGGTTGCGCCCGAATTCGGTGACGACATTGGTGTCACGGCGAACACGGAGGGCGGAACTTGAACCTCGAGGTAATGTGTGATACTGGGTGGGGGCTCATTCTCGGACCATTCGATCTCGCAGGTGTAGTTTCCTGAAAAGTGGCATGATCTTTTTCAACGATTTAATTGGCGTCGAAATCCGAGAACAAGTTTCTCCCGGTGATCTTTCCTGTTCGACTCTCTCGCAACTTTTCGGGCTCTCTCCCCTTCGAGCGAAACTTAGCTGGTTGTTACGGGTGCTAAAACGCTCACTTTGGAAGCGTATAATTGAGTTAGTTGTCACATATGAGAGAAGAGGAAGAAGTGCGAAAGTAGAGGGCAATGACGACAACGATGCGAACGAAGGTGGTAGTTGTGGTGGTGGTGGTGGTGGTAGTTGTAAAGAGATGATCAAGATGATCCTCCTCCTCCTCCTCCTCTCAAGTTGGCATGCGACTTCTTCATCTGTGCCACTAGTTCAAGATTGAAAAGCGAGCTTCTTCTTCTTTTCCTCACCACCTTTGCCTCGCTCCAAAGGCCACTTGAAAAGGCTCTTTCTCGGCTTCAAAAGGTTTGCAAGATGTTCCGTCGATACTGATAAGTGACTCTTATGCAACCGACACCCAGTGGAATTTGACGCCCTTTCCTATCACTGCATTCCTAATCTGCTCTTCCCTTGCCTTCCTTGAGTATGCTCAACTTGTACCATTTCCAATGGAAACATGCTTCTTCACTCCAAATTGCATGGTACTTGCTTGGTACGTGTAGTAGACATGAAGACATTTTGATTTGGAAGCCAACCCGAAACCCGAATGCCATCCGTACATTTCTAGCTCGAGAACATGGCGCCCATATGGAACATAGGCGGAATTTGGATTCGTTCACCCACAAGTGGGTCTATACGAGATGCAAGACTTGAATCACGAACCAAAGAGCTCTGACGTTCTATCTCGTTTTTGGAGGGGTTCCAAAATATTGGCAGACCTGTCACACAGCAAGCTTATGTCGGGACTCAAACAGGTTCAAGAAGACGGCTTGAAGTTGCTTGAATAAACAGACATGTTCCTACCTGAATAGAGCGTATCAGCTCCTTTGATGAGGAGCGACGTCTGTTCCACTAAGGATATCCGAAGATCCAATCGGATCTTCATTTGACCCACCATAATGGCGTTCTCGCCACGACGCCAGATGGCCGTGTAACCCGCTGAAAGAACGATTCCAAATTTGAGTTTTTTACCCCTGAACTTATATCAAACGTTTTGTTTTTTTTGTTGGGAAAGTCACCTTGATATGTGGTGATATAAATCGTTCGGAAAGTCATTCTTTTGTTGGAGGAAAACAAGTATAATGATGTTCATTTTATGCATTAAATGGGCATGAATGACACCAGAAAATGTGCAGAGTGACAAAATTGTATTTGGGTTGTTGCGTGACCTTTTTCACTTTTTTTACGCCAGGGTTCCCACAATCTAAGTAAGTGGCAAAAATCAAACCTCTCCGATCATCTGATTGTCATAATCAATTGCATATTATCTAATTATAATTGATAATAATTGTTGCTCGAATGGTTGGATGAACTCTCCTCCAAGGGAATAGAGAGCCGGAACATTAGATAGAGCGTGTCATATTATGGATCCACAATATTGAGAGACCCTGAGCATCCGTGGCCTTGGCGTTTCTAAATGGCTGGTCCAACATGATATGAAGACAAAAAGATGGCCCGAGTTTCATCTCAAAAGATGATAGAGTGTTGATGAAATTTCCTGCCGGCATTGTGAGCGGAATTTCTACGCCCACCAAGCTAGACAGGCATTCCAGTCACACTGTTCAGAATTCCAAATGACCAAACTGAACTTTGATTCCATCCAATATCAGGTGTTACCAGTAAATCTTCGCTAGTGCTTCAGATGACAAGGTAATCTAATCAACAGCAGGAAATGAAGGTTCAGGACCATCGGAGGGGAGGAAATCTACCATCATTTGATATTTGTCCATTCACTCAGTGGCTTGGTGTGTTTGTTTGTTTGTTTGTCTTCCTGCCAGTGTCTGAGAAGATCTCAGTGATGGCTCATTTACTTCATTAATACATCAGCAGGAAGAGCCTCCCCCAGATTCCTTTCCCTGCCAGGCAGTAAACCGAAACAGAGTCAAGTTCACTCACGAAAGCAGGATATGTGTCTAATCTCCTAGCCTTGGCATTCGAAAACCAGCCAAAGCCAAAGGTTTGACTCAGCCCATACTTACTTTGAAAGTTTTGAACAACACATGGCAATGTGGTGTTGTCCCCCAACCTGACCCGAATCCGCTCTCCACTATTCAATATTTTCGGGGCCAACTTGGGGGGCCCTTGGCTGAAGATGCGATTGATATCCATCAGCTGGGAGCAACCTGGAACACCAAAGAGTAAACGAGATACAGATATTGGACATTGAGAAACGCAATATCCAACCTCAAACTCTTCATTTCAATGGCACAGGGGGGCAAAAGTTGGAGAGCGTTGCTTCCAAATCGGACCTGTGACATCTTGTGGCGAAATCCAGACTAGCCAGTCACCTTGGCTAGATGTTCAAATGTAAACACGTTGGAATTTAGTGTTTCATAATTATGATTATAGCGACGAATCTATCCATAGGGTACACTCTTTTATCTTTTCTTCGGTGCCTGTTCTGTTTTAAGGTGAGAGTGAGCCCTAAACCTTTTTTCGGTGAAAGGCTTTGTCGGCCGTGTTGAGCAAATCCAGATTGTGGAATGATATTAGAGCGATCGACGAGTGCACCCACCACTCTCTCAAGTCGGAAAATGGGCCTGGCCGCCGACGTTTTTGGGCTTGACTGGCGTCGATTTTGGGGGGGTGTAGGAGGCTAGATCCTATCTCGAGTGCATTCAGGGATGGGAGCTTGTCTCTCGGATGCATTGCATCTGAGAAGTGACAAGAATTCCCATTAATCACTGAACTTAAACACCAGAATGTCGGCCCCCTCAACTGGCTCGGTGTTCTCAAACTGAGAATCCTGGGTTTATGGTCACCCCCCGAAAAGGAAACGGGGACTCGGGAACTCGGAACGGAACGTGGAGTAGTGAAGGCCCCGGGCAAATATCGGTCGGTGGTGAGTCGGACGAGGGAGATAGCACTTTCCAGTGGCTATCAAAAATAGGGAAGGAAGCCTATTTCCTCTGGCTTTGCAAGAATAAAACCAGATTAGTGGACTTGCTTACCTTGTCAGGAGGATCTTGAGCCAGGCATATACAGGAAGCTTACCAGACCTCTGGATGGCCGCAAACGTGAATTTTCAGCATTTTTCGGCCTCGATTTTATGGATTATTGCCTTACGTGAGCCCATCTCAAGAATAGTGAAACAGAGGGAACTCGAGAGCGTGGAGAAGGCCGAGGTGGAGCTCGGCTCATTTTTATCACGACCCGCTGCTCTAATTTCAACCTCATCTTTGTGACCCCCCGAGACATGATAAATGACCGCATCATGACTGGACGCCTCAAATAAAAGGCCAGAACACCGACGGAGACTTTGCCCACATGCGTCGTTGTATCCGCCTGGCTCGCTCTCATCATCACCTCTCAAAAGTGCTCAGCTCTGGATCGAAGTCAGGGAAAGTGGAGAAAGTCAAGATCTGCGAGATCCGTTGGAAATTGGAGCCATTTTGAATTGATCCTCCATTCCCTCTCCTCCGTTTTCGAACCGATCTTCAGACTCGGAGCTATCTCCCATTTGAACCTCTTGCAACTCCCTGGACTGCTGTCCAAAAAGGATCAGAGCCACAATGAAAGTGTTAAAAACCTACATCTTAGGGTAACAAGCCGATTTGACGAGGGACTACATTTCATTGTGGAGGGGGTCACCATGACTTTGGGTAGTGTAACGATTGAGTGGTTATTCTTCTTTGTAGATTCATTATCTAATTACTTTTGTTTCGCTCTGAGTATGGTTGAAATAGAATTGACCAAAGAGGTGGGTTTATCTCTCGGATTTGGCCACACCAAAGCACCAAGTAATGCATTATAAAGTTAAACATTGCGCCTGTCTAATTTTGATGTTTCATTTACCCGGAGGGCAAAGCACTTTGCCTCCTGTGTTTTGGCCATTTTATATTGGGGCTAGTAGAGAAACATCAACCACATGCTTTTACCACTAGTTCTGGTGAAAGAAAATGTTAAATGTGAGAAAAAAGAGGAAAAAATAGTCCTCACGGGATATTTTCAGTGTTCCAATCGGGTTCCAATGAACAAAACCGCTCATCTCAGACCAAAAGAGCTATCCGTCCAGTCCTCTCAAAGCAGTTCTGAGCGCGTTATAAGACCCAGGGTAATAAGGGTGACATGTTCCATGATCCCTTCTTCTTCTCCTTTCCCACTTTGGGTCTTCTTCTGCTTCTTCGTCTTCTTGTTCCTCCCTCCACAACTACTCCTACATCATATTACCCAACGGCAGTGGAAAAAGACCAAGAACGACTAGTACATAAACGTGAAAATAAGAGAGAGACAGAGCAAGTGGAGCAAAGTTTTAGAAGCCATTTGACGCCACTCTGGTATTCACCGCAGACCGCGAACATGCAACGCCATTTGGCGGTGACTGACTCACCCACCAACTGATACCGCAACCACTCCTCAACACTAAAAAGAGGAAGAAAAAGTACCAACCTTGGTTTTGGGCGTGGGTGTGGGAAGGGGATATGCTATCTCAGACGCAAGGACATCTTCATGGCATGTGGAAGGAACCTTTACGGATTACTCCAGGAGTGGGTGCAATAACTTAATCGCCTCCCCTCCCCCCACGCCCCCTCCCTATTTTCCAAAAGATGTAATACAGATTTATGATTGGACATAGACCGGGGGGCAGGCGAGGATTGTTCGTCCTTTCTCTTGCGTTCGGTTCTGAAAATTAGAGTTGCATGGAGTACCACTAGGACCAGTACTACTTGTACCACCACACCAACCACCACATACATAGGTCTCTTTCTTTGCTCATCCCATCCCTTCTTACTTGATGACTTCGTGGAAGGAATCTTATGGAAGGATTAACAACCCACCGCTGCCATATTTCCACTTGGACCGATTTCACTTGATACTCCAATGGGTCCCAGCTATTGGCGCTCTTCCCTCGGATCAATATAGTGTGGAAATACCCTCGTTCCATGAGATTGGGATGACGGAGTGGGACGGTATGGAGCATGCACGTAGGGCTTTTGGTCTCGTCCTCGTGGTGCTACAAGCGCTCTTAAATATCCTTGGCATGTTTTATGATGAGGGAAGGAGGGGAATGCGAGGCCAGATGAAGGTCCCTCCTTCTCGTCCTCGTGTTCTTGGAGTGGAAAGGACCCTCGAGATCTTGAGATCTGCGAGTCATGATCTACATAATTTGATGAGCTTCATGTCAGAAGGCGGCGCTTGAGATTAATGATATTTTCATCGACACATCCTATGATGAACCTGTTGAGGGCCTGGGCATGTGTCCTTGATAAACGAGAACTCACAGTCCCAAAGGCCGCTCTACGTACGTAGTCTCTGAACCAAACGTTGTTCCACGAACTTGGATTGCCAAATCAGAGGCTGGAAAGTGGGGATGAGTCTCGTTTTTAAAGTGAGACAAGTCCATTTGCTTGATTGGAGGGTGATGAGACGGTACTAAAGTCTGTCAAGTGCTCAAGGGACCTCGATTCGATTTGAATGGTGTGCAAGGCAGCCCACTTACTCCATGAGTAAATGGCTTTAAAGAGAGGTCGCCTCTGTTTATTGGAGCGACGATCCAAAAGATGAACTGCTATCAAGTTGCCACTCTTTCATCTTGGAACGTGCCATGTTCATGGAGCGGCTCCTTCATCCAACCCCACCTCGTACAATAATGTCCCATTCTTCTAAGAACCCATTGTCATACGCACATTTCCAGTGGGGTTCAGCGTATGTAGAGTTTGGGAAAGGAGCCCTCATGCTTTCAAGCAATACCATTGAAACACTTGCTTTTTGTGGTTCAACTCTTGCATTCTCACATAACAATTGGCACTCGCAAAAATATCTCAATTCCACGTGATTGCATTTCTTTAACCAAGATGGAGCATATTTCAGCCTCAACATTTCGGCCTCAATTACCTCGGAGATGGGGGTTTTGGGGGGGGAACGGCATTTCCAAAAGGTAAGATTTTCCTTCAGTGTTGAGGCCATGACGTCCCAAACCCCATCTCAATTTCTTCTTCGTTTTTTCAATGTTTCTGTTGCTTTTGTTGCGGCCTTTTTAGGGCGAGCCCGAGAGCAGCAACAGCCGAAGCAATAGAAGACAGAGGGCAGCCTCAATGTCCCCTTCGTCCCAGCCTCAAGTACAATAAAGTAATAGTTTTGCCATTGGTTGGATCCCTCTCTTTCCTTCCTTCTTTCTCTTTCTCTGGAGTGTTCAAGTTTCGGCGAGGACACCGACAAGAAAAGAGTGAACAGATTTCTAAGCAGCCGAGCAAAAGTCGAAAAGAATCAAACACACGAAAGGAATCCCTAAAAAAAGGCCAAGAGGCGAATACATTCGAATGGAAAAATCAGGAGGGGGAGAGACTGCTTACGACGAATTGGAAATACGAAAATGAATCCCACATTGTCGATTTCCAGCCAGGAGAGGTCGAGCGAGCATTGCTTTGTTCTCGCACTTTTTGCGCTCTTGAAAAATTGTTTTCCCATTCGATTAGGACGAAGTGATTGCCTTACTTGGAAATCGACTCGAGGAATAGTACAGTCGATCGACACCAGATTGATTCGTGATTCTTGATTCGTGTGGAGAGGGAAAAAGCGTTTTGAATAGCCCAGATTCTATGGATAGTGGAGCCATTCTTGTCAATCATCTCTCATTTCCTAACCTCGTGAAGAAGATTGCACCATCAAAATTTGGGCCAAAATCGTCTCAGATCCTTTACCCTTGAATCACTCTCTCTCTTTCTCTCTTTCTCCTGGGGGAAATCACCGCAAGTCGAGCAATGCCAAAACCCCGGCTCCACTGCCCTGTGGACCACTTTAAGTACAAGAACCATATTTTTGTTCCTTTACAAAAATACCGAAACATTGTCAAAAATGGTTAGGATTGTGGGCGATGTTCCCGAAAATGTTCGAATTTGTAGCTCGGCAATAAGTAAACCTCGTCATTGGCGGACTGTGTTTGACCAAGACGGATTGGGAGGAACAATGTTCCCCTCCAGATCTTTATTAAACTGGCCAAGGTTCCGCAATAGAAGTTGCGAGAGAGGGGAAATTCGGGGGAAATGTCCATCAAGTGACGCCGTTTGTTCCCTCCGGATATTTAGAATTCCCGAGAATCTATCCTCGAGACTTTTCCACAGATAGAGAACACAGACCCAAGAAATGAGATCTAAGGGAGTGCGATTCACAAGAAAGCGTCACTTGATCGTTCTCCACCTTGGTTGGTTGAGCTATTCGATAATGTAATGAGAAATGTCTCAAGGACACTCATTGAAGTGTCTTTTTTGTGTTGTGCAACAAGAATACTCATTCCAATACTGAAATATCGAAAACAGGGTTTGATCCCCATCTGGTTGAACACTGTTTTCTCCAGGAACAACAAGTTTTCTTTTTACCTATGTTACGCTCAGCATTTCACTTGTATTCAATATTTTTTTCAATGAGCCCATCCAGAAACAAGATCTGAATGGATGGACCTCTAAATTGATGGAGATCGCAGCCCCTTGAGCAAACACGCCAAATCCTTCCGCCCTTCATGAAGACATTCCCAACCGTCTAATGCCCAAAGTATTCTTCACCTTGCTACTCAACTTTTGGCGTTTCTCAACTTGGAATCACATTCAGTGATTACTGTTGGGTGTCAACTGTATCTAGAAGACCATTCAATCTCCGCTCCTCTTCAAAGGAACGGTGAGCATCCCTGGTCCCATCATTTACCCAAGATCGAGCTCACTGACAAAATGTTCCCTCCACTCAAATCCGTGGGAACACGAATGTGGATCCAAAGCTTGGAACCGATCGTGTACAGTGTTTGGCCAGAAAGGGTTGGAAAATCACACCCCCATGCTGTGAAGGGATCGGACCAAATCATACTAAAGCACGGATTAAGGAACTTATACTGGAGAGGACTCTCCCCTTCTCCCTTCGACTTCTTTTCCATGTTCCACGCCTAGGAACCTTTTGGCCAGATAGGGAACAAGGGAGCAACTCGTTCCCATCCAGACTTGGTCACACGACTCGCTCGCATTGCCTTGGGGGTATTTTCAGAGGAAATCCTCGGCTCGTTCCAATCAGATTGGAAAGAAGGGCCTCAATCTCGGTGGTGGTTTGGTCCAAATCTAGAGCCCTTGAAAGTCATGGATAGTTATTGTGGGCAGTATGCGGCGTTTGTTTTTGAATCTCAAAATGAGCTTTTCGAGGTCTGAAGGCTCGTGGGCCTCGACTGCTGTGCAAAAAAGTCTTATCCAGATGATAAAGGGAAGCACTTGTCAAGATCGAAGACGAGAAATAAACGATGAGACCAGGAAATGATATGAATAAGGCCAAAGAAAGGCTGTGAGATTTTTCATCCTCTTGGCGCCATTTGGAACTTAAATCTCACTCACAAACGAGGAAAAACTTCGTTGGCTCTTGGATCTTTCATTCTGCTCGGTAAAATAGAAAACAGATTCTAAAATCTCTACGAAGACATTTCTTTGTGTTTTGGTTGCCTCTTAACTCTAATAACGTGGCATAGATATCTTTTCATAAAAAAGGTAATAGTTCATAGATTTTTGTCTTGCATGTCACTTTGTCTCATCAAATTTGCAATGGAAGCTATAGTTTCAAGTTTGATCCAGCAGAGACAAAAGCTCTCGCTCAATTTGTCATAGCTCAAAAACATATTTCATCGCTCCGTTTTGTCAGACAAATCGATATTTAATTGTGCACCCAATATCTAGCGTCTTTTGAGCACTTCAACTCTTCACAACCTTAACGGTCGTCCTTTCTAAATCATTTAGATACCTTTCACATATCGGTCGCGGCCGTTATCGACACTTGAACGGGAACCTGATGAATAATTTTACAGTGAAATAGTGCCACTTATAATTGATGATATTCTTTAAATTTGTCGTTAAGCAAGAGAGCATTATTGCATGTCTAAAGTTGCCTGTATCTTCCTCGTTTGAGGCACCGTTACAGGGTTGCAAAAAAGTTTAAAAAAAACTAGACGCCTAAGAAGGGTGATGTTTTTCAACATTAACAATGCACGATAATTGTTCAATTTATGGGCTTTAAAAAGAATTACTGAGTTAAAATTGGTTTTGTCCATTACTTTGTGCACACGTGGATATATTCGAAATTTATCCGTACTTTTCCAAATCAGAGAAATGATTGATAAGTTCAGCATTCTTTTCCGATGACAACTAGCTCAAACCCAGGACCCTATCTTTGATTTCTGATCCTACGATAGGCAGTCCCAATCAGTCATCCAAACCCAGAATGGGGAAAATCTAATATAAAATTGTACAAACTAACACAAAGTAGTAATGTCCAATATGAGACCAATATCTTGCCTTAAAGATTCTTTTCATTATCATTTTAGGAATATCAAACAAAAATTTAGACCATATTTAGAAGGAAAAGGACACTTTATTTTGGTGGTGTCCTCGTCCAGTTATTATATCTTGCAATTTGATCCCAAGTATTTTACAGACCGGAATTGCATTGCAATGATTGTTGATCAATGTCTAGCTTGCCTCTCATCGATTTGTAATTGTCGGGTCTCAGACCAATTCAATGGTGAAGACATCTCCAATATTGGTTTCACATGGGTTAGCGAGGACTCATTCGCTTTGAAGCAACCCATATATTAAAGTCTCTAGTTGCTTCTGGAGCTTCCAAAACACCATGACCACCCAACCAGTGAGTCCAGTGTTGAGGAGGATCACCTTGTCGATCTTATGTATATGTTTCCTGGTCCAAGCGTACATTTGTGTCATGAAGTTCTTGGACAGGAAGGTAATCGGACCTTCAGTACAATGGAACTGAGTTCCCAGTCTCTAGACCTGTTTCGTTTATTCCCCCTAGATTGTCGATGAGAGCTATGTGGAAGAATTGAAAGAGGATCGTCTGCCTCCCATGACCATTTGTCCGTTTCCAGCTCGTTCCAACACACTTGGCGTGGCTATGGATATGTCCAATAGTTTGATTGGGGATGGATGCAATGCGACAGCCTTTGATTTCAATAAGTGCGTGGCATCTGGACATTTTCATTTGGAGGATTTGATCTCGAGAACCTATCGCTTGGCCACTCGTTCCCCCTTCAATAAATCAGAGATATGGTCTGAGGCCTCTTACAACTTTTTTAATGGCCTTTGCTACACCCTTCAAATTCCGGATCTCACCCCTCCGAACCTTTGGGGCCATGCGGTGAATTTCGACTTCAATCTGACCACAACCCTTAACTATAAGTTGACTATGGGTGGGCAGATCCATGATAGCTTTGGATACTTGACCAATATAGCCATGGGCAACGAGTTTTTAAGACAAAAAGCCGTTGAGTTCATTCCTCAACCTACCAAGTACAATGTTGTGATTGTGGGGAAGACCAAAAGGATGAACATCAACCATCCGAAGAGCCCGTGTCAAACTGATGAGAAATGGGATGTGATCAAATGCATTGAAGAGTTCAGTCTCAAAGAGATTGGATGTGCCTATCCATGGATTCGTAAGGCGGTGAGTCTTGTTTGATCTTTTACAGGCAAATTTAGCACAAAATCAAATCGAAAAATGAAAAGTATCTAAAAATAAAAATTAAAAAAAAAGAGCAAATGCAAACAATAATCTTGCATTTTTGAACCCGTTACTTCCAAATTCAGTAAAAAATTAGGATCTGACATCGAAACATTTAAAAATTGGATTCTTGCCCTTTTCCAGTTGCAATATAAAGTACATATGTACATAATGGGAATCAGATAAGCAGGATATATTGGCTGAAAGGGTCGATTGTTTCATGTTGCTTTATAATACACTCGAGATTGCATAACATAATAAGTGTCCCGGGTTACATACACAATGGGATAATCACCTTTTTTCGCTCATAGCATGTCAAAGGAGTTCATTTAGCAATCTAAAATGGTTCCTCCCTCTTTTGGTTTGAACCACGCCATAGGGTCTGATATAAGAAACAATCACTTTGAATAGACTATGTCTGTTTTCCTTTTTATAGGATGTGTCGGGATACAGGAATTGCTCTACATTGGAGGATTTCAAGAAAATGCTTCTCAATCACCAACTGCTTTACAACACCCCATCTTCAAATATGGCCAAGGTCACAGGTTGCCTTCGTCCATGCCATCTCCATGGATACCACGTTGATCTGAAACAGATCGTAGCCGGTAATGGTTTTAATGGCTCAGGCATCATCTACTACTTTAGCACCACCAATATTCAAGTGACCAAAGAGAGCTGGCTCTATGACTCCAATAACTTGGTCGGCGAAGTCGGAGGATCCTTGGGCTTGTTTTTGGGTGCGTCACTTTTGTCCATTTTTGAACTGGTCCCTTCGGTGTTATCTCGAGCTTTGAACACTTTAAGCGAAGGAGTCAAACCGAATAAACGTCATCCGAAATCCAGAATCTGGAAGATTTAACCTCTAATCTCCTTTCTCCTCAGCATGCATTTATTTTCCCCACGGTTGTCTATACAAAGAAGATTTGGAAAGTCAGCCATTTTTGATGTGGCCCAATGACCCTTTTGATGTGAAATTTGAAAAGCCTATAAATTTAAAATGTGTTCTAAAAGACTTAGAGCGTAAAAGTATTTGAATAAAAAATTGCCGGATTCAATTAAGCCTTGTATTTTATTGATGTATGTTGCTTCAAAACGACCATAATCAATCTATTTGGGAGAGGGGGTATGATTATGTTGTGCTCACCCATATTTCTGCCACTCAAAATGTCTTTTACTCCCTTTTAAACAACGCTGGTTTTGAGTGTCAATAGAAAATGAAGGCCTGAACAGTAACCCATGAAACTTTTGGTTCAACTAATCAATGTGCAATAGCACTTTAATGGTAGTTGTTTTGTTTTCTTAGCATAAACTTCTTAAAAATGAGCCTTGGCGAGAGTTGACTTTTTGGTGTCCATTTCCATATTCCGACACATAGTGCCATTACCAGTAACAGATTGGTTTGCCTTCTGTGGGTGTGGTTAGCGTCTAAAAGTTTCCTTGAGAGAGGTCGGGAAACAGATTCGAACCAAGGACCTCTCTTGTGCCACTACACTACGCTAATCTCCACAACCTGTTTCTTGCTTTCCATTAATCCGTGAACAAAGGCAAGAAATTAAGCTTTCAAGGGTGGAGCCTTGCTTGGTTTTCTGAGAGGCAAAATTATGCCTGTCAGAATTGGTTATCATAAAGATAGAATGATTGAAAGATGTCCATTTAAACGCAAGAAGGGGCAACTTTTTTATCCTTGTAAACAATGGCAATTTTTTAAGGCTTGATCGTTGTGTCAACAAAAAATGGGAGATACTTTGTCTATATGCAAAGCAATTTGGTGACCGAATTTCAATGGTCCCAGTTTGTAATTGGACATGATAATGGGATATATCAGCGTATCAGGTTTGTCAATGAAAATTTATGCTTAATCGGTTCTCGCTTACGAAGTTTAGTTTAGTCCATCCGTGGAACCCAATGTCATCAAACGTCTCACCCATGTCATCAAAAGTGGTGATACTTGTGCTATTTTTTCTTTTTCTTTTTCAATCCCGTTTGTGTATCATAAAATACCTGTCTATGAAGGTAAGATCACATGAAATGCTTGCTTGGAACCAAGGAGATCAAAATTGCATGTGTTTATCAACAGATTGTGGAGGAATCTTACATAGAGCGCCACAAGAACAACACTCTCCCCCCAATGACAATATGCACTTTTCCGGGACGTTCAAATTATTGGGGCCAATCCTCGCCTTGCAATTCTAGCCTGTTCTGCCAAAAACCAACTTTTGATTTTCACAAATGCTTAGTCTCCGGTCAGTTCAATCTTTCGGATGTGATTCAAGGCACTCATTATTCTAAAAAAATGAATCCTCGGAATCCGCCTTATTGGTCACCAGCCACGTACAACTACTTGAGCGGTCAGTGTTCAACGCTTCACGTGCCACATCAAACTACGGCGAGTTATCTTGGATCTGCCATTCACATCCTTATCAATATGACTACCATTGAAAAAAATCAAATGTCCTTGGTCATTCATTTGCACGACGAAAACGGTTTCTTGGAGAATCCTACCAAA
>NC_081450.1:1911704-1918725 GCF_007210705.1 Tigriopus californicus | reverse complement strand
GTCATTCATTTGCACGACGAAAACGGTTTCTTGGAGAATCCTACCAAAGGTCAAGAGTTCTTGAGGTCGACATCGATGGAGTTCATTCCTCAGGATCAGAGGTTCTTGGGCATTATAGTGGCCAAAACCAAGAGGATCAGTCTCAATCACTCTGGAAATCCTTGTCATGAAGATGAAAACTGGGATGTCATCAAATGTATTGAAGAGTTTATCGTGGGCACGATAGGCTGTACATACCCCGGGATACTGAAAACGGTACCGTACGCTCCCAAAGCACTACTACGTTTTCCCAGCAATTAATGCCATACTACTAGGGTCTTCAGAACCACTTTAGTGTGGTTATAGACTTATAGGTAGATATCTATTTTTGTGGTGCTAGGGTGGGAGGGTTGAACCTCGCCCGGCCAGCGAAGCTAGCCATCACATCATCATATAAAGTTCCGATAGACAGTGTCATAGTCCGAATCAGATTGGTTCTCCATCTGTGGGTGTGATATAGCATCTAAAAGTTTCGTTGAGAAAGGTCGGGGAGAAGAATCGAACCGGGGCCTCTCTCATGTGAGGAAACTGCGATAACCACTACGCCACTTTTCCTCCCTTTTTTAATTGACTCCGTTCAGTAGGAATTGAATGATGAATGAGTCATCGCCTTTTGGGGGAGGTCATTGGCCTACTTGTGAGTACAGTGAAAGTAATAACAAACAAAAATACAACTCATGATATTCGACAAAATACTCTGCTGTACCGTACATCCGCTACTTGTGAGTACAGTGAAAGTAATAACAAACAAAAATACAACTCATGATATTAGACAAAATACTTCCCCACGGTTTCGAAAAACCATTTGTAAAAATAGGAAGCTGAAAAGTAGCAAAGATGAGTCCCAAAACAACTTTTCCAGGCAACACGGTATTTCTTTTATAGAACGTCAATGTAAGTTAAAATAGCTTGGACTTCTAAAGATATGGACTGGAAACGGAAGGGAAGATTTCGTTTCTCCTGAACCATTCACTTAATTCAAAATTGGACCTTCATAGGATCGCAAGATCTTGTCCAAAAAGATCAACTTGGCCAAATTTGGCGGGGCAGGAAGTCTGTTTTATTTCTTCAAGTTCGTGATAGGATTGACCTAAAGACATAACATAATGTTCTAAGCTTCAAACCTTGCAGTACTCAAAGAATTCGGTGGAGGCTTTCTGAGAAAGACGCTCTGCCATTTGTTGTGTTGAAAGATGCCAAGGGCTCAATTCAGAATTCCAATGTACAAACGTTGATTTAATTATTATTATAAAGTTGCTTCAACTGGCATAGACCGTACATATATCAAAATTTGCGTGGGTTTGTTCTAATTTTGAAACACTTGCTTTAGGAACAAGGTGAATCACACAAAACAATATCAAATGTGCTGATGGAAGCCCAAATATATGCCATGCTCGGTTTCTTCGGGTCAAGGAAAAAGGGCGAATTTCAGTGAATTGTACTTTGTGATCATTTTCCAGGATCTTGGGCTGAGAAATTGTTCCAGTCTGGAGGATATGCTCCATCTGCTTGATATTCACAAAGCACTATTTACGATACCATCGTCGGATATGGCGGCCTACACAGGATGTCTTCGGCCTTGCCATTTGAATGGTGACGATCCCATCAGCGGGAAAGTCCGAGACGGTAATCTGCGTATTGGTTCTGGGATTTCTTACTTATTTAGAACAACCAATGTAAAAGTTGTGGAAGAAGCCTGGTTTTATGATGTCAATAGCCTGGTGGCTGAAGTTGGCGGCTCTCTAGGATTGTTTTTGGGAGCTTCTCTCTTGACTCTTTTCCAACATATCCATCAGGGACTCTCAAAGATTCTGAGGCGTTGTTTTGGAACCAAAAGTGTCCAAGCACAAGTGAAATCATAATACCTTTAAGACCTTAAATTTGTTTCTTAATTGTAATTCAATGGCTAATATCACATTACTGAACATGTTTGAGTATCCGCTTTTCCAGCTATTATTATCCAACGACAATGATGGCAATGCAAATATTTTTTTTTCGAGTTGCATAAGTTGTAAGTTTGGGAATCATTGTTTTAGGCCATGAAAAAAAAGTGAAGACGTCAATGATCCCGTAGGAAGATCGAACGTAATTAAGACTCCATGGGCACATTCATGATAAGGGTAATTTCGAAGTCGCTTTGGTTATCCTGGAAAATACTGGCAACGTAACCAGAACCTTTGGAATCTACTATTTTTCACACAGGCCATCTCAAGAATATACAATATTATTGGAGGAGCCATCATGTGTTTTTTACTGCCTTTTTCAAATCTTTTTTTCAAGTGATGCCCATCCATTTACCTTAATTTGAACCGAATTAAACTTGTCTAAATCTATCTTTGTTTATATACTGTATCTCAGGATCATTGACGTGACAAGACCTTCAAGAAAGCGATAGTTACGCAGAAATTATTCCTATCGACTTGATGATATATATCAAAAACACCATAAACAATTTTCTTTCAAAGAGATCATCCTTCATTTTACAATTAGCAATGTACAGATCATTGTGCTTCAAATATGGTCCAGATTCTCGATAAGGCACACCACTAGGAAAGAAAGACTTAATGGAGTATCAAATATCAAAGTTGAATCTATGTCACATGACTGATAAACAATAACTTCATGGGGAAACTGTTTGAAATGAGAATATGAAAAATTGGCTGCACAATGATGCCAAGGTTTACTCAAAACTGATGGTTCTTTTATTTATACGCTTGGCCTTACCGCTCAATGGCTGAATCCTTCGTCCGTACCTGGGTCAGTGCTTCCATATCTTGGGGGCTCCCTTAAATCTTAGGCGCTTTTTCCCTCCAATCATCTGAAAGCACTGACATGGGTGGCTAAGTGACCTAAAAAGCTTGATTTCAAGGCCAAACATGCTAACAACAGAACTTTGCAGGCAAACCAGGAAACATTGTGGAAAAAAGTACCAGAAATGCAAAGGAGGACGCACATGTGATCTTTCAGTTTACCGCTCGAAATATTTTGATAACTGATCGAGTTTGAAGGATCCCTGGAGTTGTGGGTATGGGATCATCACTATAGAGACAAAAGATGACAAGATTATCATTATGACTTTGAGTTTCGTTAAAACCAATTTTATGATCGCCTTTCTGTTCTAATAGCACTATTTTCCCTCTTCTCTAAAGTTAGCTCATGTTAGTCTTGACCATTCCTTCAGCAAACTTATTTCGTATTATCAGCATAAGAAGAAATTCTGACTTTGCTACTACCACTAAGCGCCTCAAGTGGATCAATTAAGACAATGAGAAGGAGAGGACTTAGAAGATGGCCCTGAGGAACACCCGGTTTGACTTCATGTATGTTACTTAGGGATCCCTCGATTTTAGTTAGACAATTGATATCTACTGGGAAGTCCAGATAGACCACATCGATTGACTCCGGACTCTCTAGTCCCTCAATGGCTTAATCTACATGCTCAATCAGTTGGGTGAGCTAAAATGGACTCGGAACGCGTGCTGACCTGGGCATATGCCTTATGGATATCATGAAACTCTACCAGTTTGAACTTCATGATTCTTCAAAATAATGGAATGTTCAATAAGCATATATAGTTGAAGGTGGATGAAGAAGCTTTTCAAACATGTAGTTGGAAATATCGCACGTTTGAGTCCAGAGATAGCATCACGATGCTAACTCTGTACAAGTCGATTGTTCAGCCGCATCTTGAATATGCCTCTCCCATTTGGGCTCCAATTAGTTCAGGGGGGTTTGCAAAAGCTCGAGCAGGTCCAAAGATGTTTTACTAGGAACATTGAAGATATGAGAGAGTTCTCGTATTGGGCGAGACTAAAAAAGTTGAGATTGTACAGTTTTCAGGGAAGGTACGAAAGGTATCTGATATTGTACAACTTCATAAGCATCCATGAGCTTTGTCCTAACCAAGGCGTAGGGTCAATTCTAGTGAGCGTAGAGGCTTAATGTGCGTTTTGAGAGCACCTTAAAGCCCTCGAGAATCCAGGTTAGTTCGAACAATGAATGAAGTCCGCTTCTCTTCTTTCGCGGGCTCCTTCATTGTTCAATTTACTCTCCTCAAATACACCTAGGGCTTATATGTTTGATAATCCAGCAGCGTCTTTTTAGTCAAACTTACACTGTTTTTGATCAAAATACCTTATCTGCCCTACGTTCAAGTGCTTGCTGAATCTGCTAACTCTAATTCGTTGGTGGATTAAATATTATATGCATGTAAAGTCAACGAAAATTAATACCTTTTTCGTCTTGAAGTTTTGGGGTTCCCATTCCCAGTAGCGGAAAGCAAGTCTGCAAAAAATTACTAAAAAAAAGTTACAAATACATTCGTTTCAGATGTGATTAATTACAATTACTTCATTTCGAAATTAAATTATTTACAATTATAATGGAAAGTTGGATGAGCTTTGTAGTCCAAGAAGGAAAATTCAAGCGAGAAAAGTTCAAGCAAAGGAATTAAATCGACGAGCAAAATTAAGGGAAGACATATTAAAATGAATTCAAAATCCAATGGTTTTTAAAGACGCACATTTTTTTTTTATTTATGGAGAGAAATGTAAGTGTAATTGGTATTTGAAATATCTCAATTACCTCCCTTTGAATATGATCAGCTACAATCACTCTGTTTCTCAATGCAATTCATTGCAATTACCTAATTGTCATTACAATTACAAAAACACATGTCTGCAATTTGGTATCAAAATTACGATGGTTCCAATTTATCATCGAACATGATTATGTTTGTCAATGAAAGCCAATACTTCATTGGTCCTCGCTTTCCGAGTCTAACATAGTCAATGCGTGGAGCCCAATGTTACTAAACGTCTCACCCATGGCCATGTCATCAAAAGTGGTGATACTTGTGCTATTTTTTCTCTTCCTTTTTCAATCCCATTTGTGTATCATAAAACACCTGTCCATGAAGGTAAGATCATTTGTAATGCTTGTTTGAAACCAAGAATATTCCAAATTGCATGTGTTTATCAACAGATTGTGGAAGAATCTTACATAGAGCGCCACACGAGGAACACTATCCCCCCATTGACGATATGCACTTTTCCGGGACGTTCCAACTATTGGAGCCAATCCTCGCCTTGGAATTCTAGCATGTTCTGCCAAAAACCAACTTTTGATTTTCACAAATGCTTAGTCTCCGGTCAGTTCAATCTTTCGGATGTGATTCAAGGCACTCATTATTCTAAAAAAATGAATCCTCGGAATCCGCCTTATTGGTCACCAGCCACGTACAACTATTTGAGCGGTCAGTGTTCAACGCTTCACGTGCCACATCAAACTACGGCGAGTTATCTTGGATCTGCCATTCACATCCTTATCAATATGACTACCATTGAAAAAAATCAAATGTCCTTGGTCATTCATTTGCACGACGAAAACGGTTTCTTGGAGAATCCTACCAAAGGTCAAGAGTTCTTGAGGTCAACATCGATGGAGTTCATTCCTCAGGATCAGAGGTTCTTGGGCATTATAGTGGCCAAAACCAAGAGGATCAGTCTCAATCACTCTGGAAATCCTTGTCATGAAGATGAAAACTGGGATGTCATCAAATGTATTGAAGAGTTTATCGTGGGCAAGATGGGCTGTACATATCCCGGGATACTGAAAGCGGTACGGTATACTCAAAAAGTAGTCTGCGGGTCAGAGCCACTTCAATGTGATACATCTGTATGTGGTAAGAAACCGCAGCGTTTTGAATTTTGCTTCACAACCAAGAGCTGCTGTTGCGTGGTGGAGGTTACATGAGGAACGCATGACTTCCATCCAATATCATCTCGAGTTCCCCATACAAAAAGGGTTAAGTCACGGGAAATATAGATAGATTTGTATACTTAGTAGGATTGACTTGAAAAAATGTTCTTTCTAAGCTTCAAACTTGGCAGGACTGGTTTTCCAACTGTCATCATAGGCTCATTTATTAGTCTGACCAGTGTATGATTTCCATCGTTCCCATACATAATCGGTCTCCCTGAAAATTCTTGCATTGGTCAACTGGAATTGACCAGTTATTAGAGGATGAAGACAATTCGTATAACTGATTCGCCCTATTGATGTTTAGGGATTTTTGGGTTTTTTTTGGATTGACCAAATAGACTTTTTATCTCCAAAATATGCCCAGTCGAGGGTTTTCCTGAGCTAACCAAATGTTGTTGTTGAGGCATACTCTATGTCTTCGGGTCAATGGTTGATGGTTACACTTGATCGAAATTTTTTAACCCGGATTCATTGACCATTTTTCCAGGATCTTGGACTGAGAAATTGTTCCAGTCTGGAGGATATGCTCCATCTGCTTGATATTCACAAGGCACTATTTACGATACCATCGTCGGATATGGCGGCCTACACAGGATGTCTTCGGCCTTGCCATTTGAATGGTGTCGATCCCGTCAGCGGCGAAATACGAGACGGAAGTCTGCGTGTTGGTTCTGCGATTTCTTACTTATTTAGAACAACCAATGTGAAAGTGGCAAAAGAGGCCTGGTTTTATGATTTCAATAGCCTGGTGGCTGAAGTTGGCGGCTCTCTAGGATTGTTTTTGGGAGCTTCTCTCTTGACTCTTTTCCAACATATCCATCAGGGACTCTCGAAGCTTCTGAGGCGTTGTTTTGGAACCAAAAGTGTTCAAGCACAAGCGATGCCATAATACTCTTAAGACCTTCAATTCGTTTCTTAAGTGCAAATCAATGTAAAAATATTTGTTTAACCTTTCGTTTTTTCTGGCTGACATCCAATGATGAATAAAACGTAATAATTGCTCCTGTATTTTCTTTGTAATAACGTTCGTGTCGCAAGCAATGCAGAGGCAGAATTCATTGCAGAGGTTAAAATCAGAATCTGCAATAAATGAATTTACCAAAGAAAAACTGCATGATAAAGCCTCAACAGCGGAATCAGAAATTTACAGGATTTTGTGTGTATTGAATATGTACTAGTGCTAGTTGATTACTTTAGGTGTCCAACACATGCAAATGCT
>NC_081450.1:1903180-1911653 GCF_007210705.1 Tigriopus californicus | reverse complement strand
GAAAACCTTTTCAAAGACGAATAGTAATACCTTTCTTTGGTTCTTGGCTTCCATGTGACAAGATGAAGGAATGAGTAAATGACGTTGTTCCATCAACACCCTGACACATGAATTCGGATGACATTAAACAAATACATACTTGAATATGCAACTTACATTCTCCAAAATGAAGGAGCTCTGACTTTGCAATGTCAGGTTGGTATTTTTGTTTTTTCGTCGTCACGGACTAAATCGGAAGAAGTTGATTTAATCATGAAACAGGTCCATTGCCACATCAATGCTCTTTTCGATGGCACATTCAAAGGCTTGAATAAATCATTAGACGGCCAAATAAGTTGCGAAATAGACCAGAGGAAAATTTGGAAATGACGTCTTAGAAAAACATAATTGAAAGGATGACAATAGTTTAATCGTGTCATGTAACTTGTAATGTGGTAATAATAAACTTGGAAACCTGGCAGGTTGATTGCTTCATGACCTCACAAATCTCAATCAAATGGATTGCACACTTACTTCAAGCGCTTGTTTTGATCGATGCGATCACTTTAATGCGCGATCAGTTTTGTCAAGATAAGTAAGGCTGTCTCAATTCATAGATGGTTCGATAACCATTTTTATTTCCTCTCTTAAAAATTGCAAGGGATTCATTCATTTTCTGTCGACTTTCCCACCACAAGGCAAAATTTTATATGATGCTTAACCTTATCAAGAAGGTAAAAGAAGCCTCGGAGTTGTGGATATCGGATCATCACACTACCGACAAAAGCTAAAATATACCATTACATATATTTACGTTCTATTGAAATCATTTGTACTATCCTCAGTGCCAGACCCCTGGGGGAGTTTCAGTTTGATGAGAGGTTCAGGTCGAGGTAAACAAAACACTGTCAATCATATGTGAATGGAATCAATAATTGTGCAACCTACCTGCTCTTCCCTCCTGGTGTAATAGCTCCTAATCATTTGAAGGAAACTTGCACCTATTTCGTTGTCATAAATATTGGTTAGCCTCCAGAAAGTTGATCTGTATGGTTGAAGCGATACTCCTTTAATGTGCAGTTCAACCATGTCCACCGTCAGAGATACTAGCCCTTTGACAAAGAAGCTCATTCTTGCCGCATTGGTCCTCATATTTCTTTTACAATCATACTTGTGCGTAGTCAAGTTCTTGGAGCGAAAGGTGAGCCCCCCCCCCCCCCCCCCAATAGTTTATGTTAAACACTTTTTTGAACTATCTTGCGCTATAAAAGATCGTGGACGAAACCTTGACTGTGGAGCAAGATGAAGAGTTCCTGCCGTGTTTAACGCTCTGCGGCTACCCGTATCGTTCGGACCTCACCGGAAACATGATATTGAACCGACAACTGAGTCATTATTGTCCGCCCAATGCCACCGATTTCATCGAATGTCTTGGAGCAGGTCATTTTACACTCGATGATATGGTGGAGGACACCCAGTGGTTGATCACTGGCCGATCATTGGATAAATCCTGGTGGGGCGAGGCTACGTACAACTTCTTTAACGGCAAATGCTTCACCTTAAGGATCGACACTCCCTCCAAGGCCAATTTCGTCATGGACATGGTGTTGATGCGCTTCAATTGGACCACATTGCAACGGCACAAGATGAACATGAGGATTCAGATCCACGGAGATGAAGGCTACTTGCCCAATCCAATCTACGGGAAAGAGTTCCTCCATCGGCAAATCGTGGATTTCATCCCCAGTCCCTTAAAATATACGGGAGTGCTCGTGAACAAGAAAAAGCGAACTAATATCAACTATCCGAAGGGACGATGTCAGGAGGATCCCAATTGGGACATTATTCGATGCATTGAGGAGTACATTATTCGAAAGATTGGATGCACTTATCCTTGGATACTTCGAGCGGTAAGTCATGCGCGATCATTTTGGTTCAAAGCGTAGGATGATAACTTGGATCACATCCAGAATTTGGACGGCGTCAAGAATTGCTCGACCCGAGAAGAGTTCGGCAAACTTTTGGGAGTCCATGGAGCCATATTGAACACTTCGCCTTCGAAGTTGCCCAAGTTGACAGGTTGTCCACCACCTTGTACGCTGAATGACTTCGCAATCGCCACTCGGGATGTCAATTTCGGTGGTGTCATTGGCAATTCCACTGGGATTACCTATTACCTGGGAACGACGAATTTGGAAGTGACTAAGGAGACTTGGTTGTATGATGTGAACAACTTGATCGGCGAGATTGGAGGATCTCTGGGACTGTTTCTGGGAGCCTCCCTGCTCACTATTTTTGAAGTGGTCCAAGGAGGGTTCATGAAGGTGTTCCACGTTGTCAACGGTGGAACAAAATGATGCGGCGGAATCAAATCAAATTTACTTTCCCAGACCTGATGAAATCATCTGTCGAGCTAGTGAACAAGTTTTACCCCTCTAACTTTTCCCATTTGCACCAATTCCTGGCTGATGTTTGTTTGGCACAACTTTCTGCGCCTTTTTCTCTCTCCCTTTTTGGCACTATATGCACAGTATGTATACTAACAACTTGGAAATGCAGATGGATACCATGAAATGAATGGACTCGGTTTTCGTTTTGCTTTTTTATGGATTCCTCTGACTAGACAACATCTAAGATGCCTTCTTGAAAGAGGCAGTTCGCTCATTAAAAGATTGAAATGCATGGGCTCCTTTTTTCTCATGAACAAGAGAAATCGGTCCAAACTGGGAATTGTCGATCCTTCACAGCTTTCTACTGTCCTCGTTCTTTTTTTCATTCGAGTCGGGTGGAATCAAATCAGACGTCGAAGTCGCCTAAGCATTTCCAACCGATCCTCGTTGTCTTCTTTCCGAATCAGTGTGTACACAGTTATCTAGGCAATCAGGAGCTCTCTTCATGCACTACTGTCGAACCTCGATCGGAACTGTTACTCCTCTGGAACATCCAAGAGCAGATCTATGTGAATGATCGGGACTGCTTCAACCCTTGGAGAGGAATGTCTCACCAAACCTCGTTGTTCAGCCCGTCAGTTCAAAGGACTCAAGTCCGGTTTTAGCATGATGGATGGGGTAAGAGTGAAATGTCGAGTCATTTTAATTGCCAGGGGCTGTCTGGAAGCTATGAGTCGCTTGCTTTTTAGGAGTTCCATGTTTCTCATTGCTTTTTTTCCCGTCGGCTTTACGCCCCAAGTTGCGCTTCTTAAATCAGCAACTTCTTGGTTGGCATTGAGGAGCTACAGAAGGAGAAAAGGAGGAGGAAGAAGCTCAAGGGGAATCTGAAAGCACTGTGAAAAGGAAGGGAAACAACCCCAGGGAAAACCAACAAATGCATTTTGATTCCCTGTGATGAGACTGAGCGCGATTACTTGGCAATGCAGAAACACCAAAATGGGCCCTAATGTGGTTATGATTTGTTCCCAGTAAAGCGGATCCACAATTCAGACACATTTATCTGTTGCAAAACCAGCCATTGACCAAGTGAAGGTCAATAATGACAGTGAGCTGGTTTCTACTCAGTGCTCATGGAAGAACCTTCAAATCATTGGCGAATGGGGACTTCTTAAGATGGTTCTAGACGACTTCCAAGGAGCCTCAATTTGAAGGCTGCTAAAGAACGGAAGAAAAAAGAAGAGAAAGAGAGCAAGCAAAGCAAGCAAGGAAGGCAAATCAACCTAATTTGAGATCGTGTTTTCGATCAAGAGCCGACAAAGAGAGCGGCATTGGGAGTGACAATATTGTCTGATTGTAATCAACAAGAGGAACTTGTCGTCTGGGAGGACTCAACTTCCGCTCAGATGTTGTTAATGACATTGTCAAATAAAGAAAACTTTCCTCTCAAAACACAATCAAACGGGGAAAAGACCCTGTGTGCTCTTGATGAGGATTGCTTCCAAGATGCCAATGCCTAATCTAATTTCTATTTCAACGACTTGATGTTGCGACAAAGTCCACTACTAGATGGGCATGATCAAACCAGAAACTTGTTTTCACGCAACCGTGGCTCCAAACTGATAGAGTTCCAGAGCAATTGGTTCATCAACGCAATGGAAGAAATTTCTTATCAGGGACTTTAATTTCTCACTTGGACTCATCTCCAACCTTCTTTCAAGTAAATACCAAATTCGGAAAAAGCTCAGGGGCTCAGATATGTGACAAATTGATATGTGACAATTTTTTTCACCTAACTACATAGATATTTACAGTTGGTCAGTCCGCCTAGAGCCCCAAACCCATGGCTTTCGAACTGGAATTATATGCTCTAAGGGTTTTGTAGAAATGGGGTCAGACCATTGAAAGCGACTCAACATGTGTCGAGTTCACGGTGAGTGGGAACTAGGTAGGTAGGTAGACACGTCAAAATCAGACTTGATTCCTTTGCTCGCTTTCAAAGAGCGATGATAAGTTGTAATGGTTTCGCGGAGAAATTCCTTCTTTCTCCTAGTTCGAGAGCAGGTTTAACTTGTTTACCTGTTTCAATGAAGACGAACCATAAAATGGACCAAACCATTGTTCCCAACGGCGATGGAACCCACATGATGGAGATGATATTGAATGGTCACAATTTTGAATCAGTTCACAATCACATGCACGAAAAGTTTGACCAATGTTCCGGGAAAGTCACTCACTTCACAGAAAACTTGGTCCTTTCATCGTGAGCAAGTTCCACGAACCAAAATCGAAGGTAATGTTCCTCTCGTGCCTAGTGGTCACAGATCCTTTTGAACCTTTCAATTTGTCAAAAATATGGATCAAACCGGTCAAAATTGGTCAACAGTGCGCCTGGAAAGTAAGTGAAAGAAAATACTACACTTGAGGCAGGAAGCAGGAAAATGGGAGCACGGAGGGTCAAATACGAGGAAACCTAAACCAGTCAATTCAAACTGATTTTCCCGATGAAATTCAAAATGTCCAGCTTCAATGAAACAAATCCGAAAGGGGTGTTTCTCCTAAACCATCGTGATTGGTTTTCCCAATACTATCATCACCAACTTTCCGTGATACCAGAGAGGGTCAGATTTGTTCTGACGTTCCTTTAAAAAGGGGGACAAATTCGATAATCATAGGCTGGTACGATATTGCTTACACGCTAGATGAGCTTCAATGTTCGGCTTTTATCAATTGAAACTGTATCTTTCAAATTGACGTAGGGATGTTGTCCAACATTAAAAAGTTATAACAAAAAGCTAATTTTGGATGCCTTTGTTGGTAATCTGTTGAAACTGCATGGAATGGTCACGAATATCTCCCATTGGAAGAGGGGATTGAAAATCTCAGGGATGGTTTCTAATTGAATTAGGGTGTCGGTGATATCAATCAAGTGGGAAAAACAAATCTATTTCAGCGAATTCCAATCGGACCAGATTCGGACAGAGCAAAGAAGGAAAGAAAACCCTTAGCAGTACGATTTCTTGGCATTCCAACTTACGCTCCTTCATTGGTTCATTCCCGTTAAAGTTGTAAAAGTGGGCTCATCAAGAGAAACCTGATCCCAAAGAAGTCTACCCCCAAAAGGCCTCTGTCATAAAAGAAAATGTGTCCTTTTGGGTTCCAAAAAATCAGGAACAGGGGAGGAACGACTTTGATTTCCCTCTTTTGACTGTCTTTCCCTTCCCACTAGTTTTATCTTCCTTACTCTGAACGTCCGTTCGTTCGCCGAACGAATTGAATGGGAACAAGCCACCGTTGTCTGTGAAGGTCCCAAGACACACTGAAGAACCCACGAACCAATGAAGCCAGAGTCCCACCAGGAAATGTCTCCTTATTCTCTATTCTCGGTATTCCTCAACGGCCCAGGTCCCACTGCTCGGGAGATTGGAACTCAACTGGGATCAAACGTGGTTGGCCAGATCGCTGGGAATGATTTCCAAAAGAGTTCCCCCCCCCCCTCGGTTTTATTACCGATGCATTGGACCAAGATGAGCCGCTTCTCGATGGAACAACGAAGGCGAGGAGCGGAACCCCCAAAAATGCGAGGAAAAGAATGTGTTCCTTCTTGAAACTGGCGAAGCATCTGCCAGTTCTACCTCCGACCATCGAAGCATCTCTGTCTTTAGAGGAAGACCATCATCCGTCTTTTGTGGATTGGAACGCGGTTGAGAGCGCATGGATGCCGACGCGCCAAAGGCCGGAAAAGTCTGTTTTTCCAATGATGCAAGCATATTCATAACGAGCGAGGAATCGAGATCTTGAGGAGGAATCAAAGGCAAAATTAGATCTGCTTGTAAGGTTGATTTCAATGGTGTTAGTTCTTGAGGATCGAGAGTGACAAGATGCGTTTAATACGATGATTTACTTATGCCTTACATTGAAAACAGATTTAAAAAGCCCTCTTTGATTCAAACTTCAAATATCTCTCGTTATACGATTGATGCTTTTGGGGATGAAATATGTATATTGTTTTTCAAAGTGTTTTGGAGGTGTCTAAAAATGACATGTTTCTTTGACAGAAGAGGCCGAAGTTGTACCATACAGAAGAACATTCTGTAGAGTGCGATCGTTGGACAAGACTTCTTTCGTTTGGACAGAGCCTCTGGTTGCCGTAACCTTTTGACCTGACATATCCGACAATTTTACAAATTAAACAAACCCCTGCAAAGTTTTAAATTTAGAATAAATCGTTTTCTTCCTACGGTACTTGAACAAACACACAATTAGGGAGGGAGCAAGTGTTTTGCAGCAACATACTAATGTTCATTGTTTGGCCAATATTTCCATCAAATTTGACGTGACTTGCTGAAAAATCACTCCCAAGCATTGGTAAAGAAATGATTCATAAGTCAAGTTTTAACCAATCCATTTCACAGCCCCATATTTTTCAATTTGAAACTGTTTTTATTCTTTTTTTATTTTCATCTTCATTACTGATACAGGGGATGGGATTGTCACCAGTTTAAAATGAACGAGTTATAAATGTTATCTCATTTAGCTTTCAATAGATATAATATCTGATCGATCAACGAATTACAGCTCGAGGTTACCCTAGAATTACAAGTTTTGGTAAAAGAATATGTCTAAATCTGACTTAATAATGGTAGTGGATCAACATCTACACACTCCCAACAAATATTTGACGGAAGCAAGTTGAACAATGATGGAGTCTTAGAAAGAAGAGCAATACGAGCAAGCACTCTGTCATAACTTCGAATCTTGCGACAAAGTTGTATTCCTTGAGAAAAAATGTGAAGAGGGAAGGAAATATAGCTTGATTTCTCTTGGACTTTTTTCAATAAATGCGCGAATGATTGCAATACCTGCACAGTATAACATGAAATTAAAAGGCAGAATATGAGCACTTAAAAGTAAGTTGCAAGCACAAAGAGGGTATTTTTGGAAGTGTTACCATATAGCAGCTTTATTATGGTCTGGTATACTTTGTTCTACCCTATGAGCAAGCAAATTAATACATTCGGCAAAAGGGCCGTTTGCCTTTCAATTTGGGATTGCAGTTCTGATTATGTTTCGTGCATTTTGAAACCTGGTCAGATTTCATGGTTATCGAGCTATTTGAGAGAACAGGCATCTACATACAAGCATTGATAAATGTTTCGAAAAAGTGCATTTTACCACCAACAAAGGCCCTTATTTGCGACGTCACACGGCCTGAACAAGACGAGAAGAGGAACGGTGGATTGCTACATAATCTACTTGTAACATACCATAAAAGTGATTTCTTTTCCAGGCATTATGTAACCCGGGTTACTAATTTTACACAAGATTTTGATAGAATTAGCCAAAAACAACACAAACGCATAATAATTCAAGAAAGGGAAATTGGCCCAATGGGCCCTTTATTTGGTAGAGCCTGACTCACAAAGCGCCTTCTGAAGTCCAGAACGTAAACCATATTTCATGCAGCGTAAGGCGCTTATCCCCACCAACCTTGATATTTCAACACATATTGTTTTGGAAATTTGCGATTGACACTATCATTGAACTTGTACCAAAAAGAGTTCCATTCTAGCCTTTAAGATATTTGTATGTAGTTGCAGTGTTGGAGAATAAAACCTCGTTCATAATCTTTAACATTTTTACTGTTGTGATGACGCCTTAGTTTTGTTGGTCTTTTTTTCTTCCTCAAGAATGAAATTGTTAAGTTTGTCTGTGTTTACCAAGATATACCGAGTGTTTGTTTAGTTCTGAAATCTTTTTGTTGATCCGTCACAAATCATGGCCACGAAATTGTTCTTGATAAAAATTCATTAATATTGTTTTACACTGTGACGCCCGACTTACGCTTGACATGTCACCAGGTGCTTACGCTTACATAATTGTCATGGCAGGAAGCCCGCTGGGCGTGGTCGGCCCAGCGGTGGGTTGGAGCTCTATATTATCAAACGCTTTGAGCCCACCCTTTTCTCGTCCTCTCCTCATCACATAACCGTGAATGCCCAAGGCTTCACCATCATTGGCGTCTACTATCAGCCAACCACGGACTATGATGATCTCGTCTCGGACGTCACATCCATCCTTCAGAAGGTGAAGAATTCGGAGAAAGT
>NC_081450.1:1875608-1901958 GCF_007210705.1 Tigriopus californicus | reverse complement strand
ACACACCAAGGCCCCACCATTAACCATGTTTCTGTTCAATACCTCCAATATGCAGATGACCTGGTTCTCTGGGCTTATTCAGCCGTGGAATTGCAAAATGCCATCAATGCACTCCATGGTTATTTCCAAGAGAACGGCCTTCAAGTCAATAACATCAAGACAAAGGCCATGGTTTTCCATAAAGGTCGTCTGCCTCCCATCTCTCTCCATATTCACCATAGTCTGACTGAAATCGTCAATAATATTAATTATGGCGGTTTCACATTCTCCACTCAACTCTCCTTCACCAACCATCTCAAATCATCAATAGTCAAAGCCAGGGCCAGGATCGGATACATGAACAATAGACTTCCTATCAAGTATCTCCCCCTTCCAATAGTTCTTCAACTCTTCCGGACCTACATCTCTCCAATTTTCCTTTACGGCCTTCACCTTTGGCTTCCCAACTCCGCCCAGTCCGCCCTCAAATCCGCCGATGCCACTTTCACCAAGTTCCTCAAACAATACCTGTGCGTGCCCCAATATGCCAACAATGCATGGATGCATTTTCAAAGCGAAAATGAGCCCCTCACCATTGGGCTGGCAAGGTTAGTCTCCAACTGTGTTGGGAACCTGACCTTTCCGGAGGTGATGTCGGGACACAAGTTGTCCTTTCCGTTCAAGGACTTAATAACACTTAGTACCTTATTGTCCTTGGCCTGACATCCCTTCGGAGTATTGGCGGTCACGCATGTTTGTCCGGCTCCCGACCCAATGCCATCAACGACGGGAGCTGACAAAAGATCTGTTCAATCTGACCCACCCACTCTTTTGCAATAACCAAGATTTTCATCATTTTCCTCTCCCCACCTGTTTTTGTACTATCTGCAATTTCCCTCTTCACTTTTTTCATGCGCACTGAACAAATCCTAGTCAAACTCACTGTGATATCACACTCTAGTCAACTATTTTATCACTCTTGACCATTTTATTCCTTATCAATCGATTTTTGTATATGATATTTATACATACAGTTTTATACATTTTACAATCTGACATGACCAAGAGTCGCAATAAAGTTTATTCAATTATGCCCATTAGAAAAGCATCAAAAATAAGTGAGAAATCCACTGAACTGAAACTGAAATATACTCTCCTTGCCGACCACATGTGTGTTATACGTACCCAAGAACACAGATCATGTGGTTGAGGGAACACGAGGTTTATTGCAGAAGGATGAATGGCTTGGTAAGAATATGCCCATTGTGCCAATGCGAAAAGCTTAAATATTTAGTGAGGAGGGTGCAGGAGCGAGTCCGGAGAGCATGCAAACTATGGAAATAAATGGCGGGAATACATAGGTTCATAATATCACAGCAACATGATTTCTGAGAAACGAGTTGAAATTTGAAGGCATTGAAAATCGGTTTTCTGGGATTCTTTTTGTGTCTACCTAAAACTTCTTAAAACTTGAGCGAGTCTCAGCTATTAGTGGTAGTCCGCTAGGAGTTAAAAAAGGAATTCAATATTAATCTTTAAATTTCGTCACATAAGTAGCTTTTCTCCATCATGAATTAACCATGTAGGAAAGCAGCCATTGAATGATTATTTCCTGAGCAAAAGTAATTAGTAAAAGCAAGATGAGTCTTGTTGTTTGACTTGAGTCCAGAAAAAAAACTCGAGTTCGGATTCAGCCCGTCTTACAAATAATCAGAAGATCAAAGGACTCGCCCGAATTCAACTTTTGCAATACTCGCCCTCTTTGCCTGTGTTGATTTCTCCAGAGGTTGAGCGATATTCAGCCTGTCAGTTTCGAGAATTAGGAGCGCTCTGAAAAGATCTACGAAGACAGAAAGATGAAACATTCTCGAGGTCTGTCGATCCATCTTTTAATGGGGGCATTCCAATCGTTAGCCTACAATCCCACAGAGACTAATCTCTTCCAGCTGGACGAACGAATAAATGAAAAATTGTGCATGCCAATTTGGAAGTTCCTCCCGACAATGATCGAGAAAACCGTCCTTACAATCTTGCACCACTGTTTTGATTTCGATAGGAATTTATTAAAAATCTTGACCGGGGAAAGGACATTTGGCGACGCAGGAAATGCATTGATCTCAATAACACTATGCTCATTTTCTAGGGATTCATTTAATGTGACAGGTACAATGCCTGGTTTCATGACGAGTTTGCTGGCATAATAATCACCACCAGGGAATGTGCGTCCAGATCATGATTCGAAGGGGCTGATCCTGCAAATAAAGTCGATGTGTTATCATGACTCAAAGTGGTTGAACCTGCCACGGACTTCTAGAGTTGTGGACTGCAAACGGAAGCAAAACTTTGTTATCTCCTAAACCATAATCTCCATAACCATATCTCCTAAACTATTTAAATCCTAAACTAACTCCTAATCATTCCAAATAAGCACTTCATATGACCATAAGATCTGGTTGAATAGATGAACTTGGCCAAATTTTGAGCCCAAAAATTATACTTAAGGAACTTAGGAGACATGGTCAAAGTTATGAACTAAACATTACATACAACTCGAATTTTCGGCCTGCTCTTGGTCAGCTACATAAGCTTTGGACAAAGGTAACTTTGAAACAAACCACTTCACAAGTAAATTTTACATTTCTTCTTTTATTACTTTCATTCAAAAAATGGCTCAGAGAGGTTATGACTAGAGGGCTAGTACTTATGACCAAGAGCTTACCGATTTGGCGGGAAGCTCGTAAACAGTCCATATTTCTAAAAGTTCGCTATCCCGCATATAAAGTCTATGTGTCCACTTTTCGGAGTAAAAAGGCCAGTTTATTAAACGATATGCATTCGAAAAAAAGAAGCAGAGAGAAATGTTCTAGGTGTGAAACAACTGCTTTAGGTCTAAAAGTCAAAAAGTGATAAAGGTGGGAGTGATCATTGTCTCAAACATTGTAAAAAGCAGCGTTCTTGAAAGTATCTGATCTAATCTTTAACATCTATGTTTTTATCGGTTGTGCACGAATCTTAGGAAAGAGAATGTCTGCATAATTTTGCTAAAATGCCAAGGTACATAAACTTGCTTCAAGGGAGGAACCCTTCAAATGACGTTTCGTAAACAGTTGATTAACTTTTGACAAATATCTTAGATTGAGCTCAAAATTGCCTTATGTACTCCCGGTCCAAAAGTACCCCTCTTGTGGGAAATACGTTTCGTTAATCAGGGTACAAGTTATCAATTTGCTCTACAAATGTATTAGAGGTAGCTAGGACACCAGGGTGAACCAGCTGTCCCAGCTATCCATGTACGACACAAAAACATTATCCAGTGCTAACTTGCGTTCAAGTTGCCCAGACCACAAAATCAGGGCCACAAAGCATGCAAATATTAAAAAAATTAGACTGGGTCGTACGTACTGAAGGGGTCAATTTATTGCCGTGATATTTAGCAAACCAGAATCCTGTTGTTTAAAGCTCTTAACCCGTATGAAAATACACTCACCAAAGTGGTGAGCGGACTCAGAGGTATGTGAGAGCGTATGAGCGTTTTAAAAAACTCGCCTCTGTATTGGCAAGGTTGAAGTTTTGTTTGAGCACAGTTTGATTTTTGCAAGCCAATCTTAGAAACCCCTCTTAAAGTATATGTAAATTTAGTGACCTTCTTTGAGCACTTCAAGACACCATTAAGCATGTAAAAAAAGGACATTGAAATGATATTGTAGTTTGGACCCCTTGGCCCAATTTGTTAAAGCGCGAGAGTGAATTTTAGATCGAGAAAAGGTCGTACTAAGCTAAATAAGTTTGATCTTTTCTCTATCTAGCATTCATTCCTTGGCTTTAAAAACTGGGCTCTGATTTTGGGCATTGTGTAAAAGAGGACCATAGAAAAACAGTACTGCATACTTGCACCGTAATCCAATTGCATTTTCTGTAGTGGAATGAATTGTAGTACAAAATTCAAAAAATGCCATCTTTGGTCCAATTTTATCCCCGCAAGTATTTATTTCTTGCCTCAAAATCACAGTAATGTAAGCTGTAGAGTGACGTCAGCTGTGCGCTTCTTCCATTCACTTTTCAAAAATCTTCAATTACAATTAGCCATGTGAAAAAAAGCAATGCAAAGAAGATTGAATTTTTTCAAATTAGCCCTTTTGAAACTAGGATTGAATAGGTTTTGACTATTTCTTTTGTGTAGTCTTTATTGCAAACACAGAGAAGCGAAAAAAAACTCCATCCATTTGCAGCATTTCATCAAACAGAATCATCGATGCAATCCTCAATACCACAATTCATAAAGAGAAGCCATCACGGGGTAGTTTATTTACCCCTCTCTTCATTAGGTCCCTTCCTAACCATGTTCGCCAAGCTAGAATCTCTTTCTGATATGTGATAAGCACCGCTCACTATCTTTTTGGCTTAATATTGATGAACTTTTCCTCATTTCAGAATTGTGTTATAGCCTATCAAAAATCAGTAAACATCATTTCATGAGTTGGCATGTATACAGTCTCCCCCCCCCCTTTCCCCAGCGAAGAATGAGGCAAACAAACAGCCCCATGAGCACTCCCTGTTTCAAAGCTTTTTTGGGTGGCTATTATTTACTGATGTATGGAACTGAATAATATTTTCTTCAACTCAACGCACTAACTCTAACTGCCCATCGTTATAAAACAAAAACTATTTAGCAGTATGTTCGGTTGGCTTGTGGCTTGTTCATGAAAAATATCATGGTAGTCTAAAAGGAAAAAAAGCATAAAATAATTTCCTTCATCACTGTGGATTGCAATTTTGTGTTAAGTTGGAGAGTGTATATTTAGTTTCACATATCTATCCGTGGAATGGCCACCAAAAGGAACCTTTTTTGGCATTTAATTTTCATGATCACGCAAATATAATACCAAAATCAAGCTTCAAAAGTCTGTTAGAAAAAAAACAGACCTGGAACTAAAAACCGGTCTTTTTTCAATACCGGGAACTGAGAACTGGTTCTTCAAAAACCAGATCTCTTGGTAATGCTAAATTCACTTGCAATTTGCAACGTGATAAATTTGAATTTTCAACTGTTCACTGGAGCTATGTTGCAAACTCACAAAACTTCTTAAAAAGCTGTTGCAAAGGCAATGCCTCAGGGATCAGGATCAATCCACTTGGCTCAGAGATAGTCTTAAAAAGTACATCTTGCTTGATCTAACTCTTGTAAAAACGCGAATACACCCATAAATTTATATTTGGGCGTCGATTTGAAGGTAAGGGAAGGCATCCAGGAGTGAAAAAATAATACTGCACCCATTTGCAACTCAAATGTGCGTTTACGCAACCTAGTGGTAATACTCCATTATTCGAAAAATGTTGGTTCCTCGCGCAACCTATGCAATATATGAACAACTTGCGCTCTTGTACTTTTTTAACTGAAACACTGGTGCCAACACGGCGAAGATGATTTACTATAAACCTACACTTCCGCTTTTGAACGTTTCGCGTCTTTCTAAGTTTGAAACGAGACAAGTCATTCTCATTTGTGGTTTAGTAAAAGAGAAAAAAAATAAAACTCAGAACCCCTAAATCTTCGAATCTTCAAACCCTCGTATACTTGTAAACTCGTAACTATTGGTACTGAATTTCTTAAATGTCAATTATTGTCGTAGATGTCGAACAACAGCTGCAACTAATATCATTTTTCTATTCATTGATGGTTTGTGCTTCAAAAAAGTCGTTTCGATATACTTAGAATGACTTCTGACAAGTAGTTTGGTGCCCTTGTTATGCTACTATACCTATATGGTTCCCACTCTGGGTGTGGCACTCAAACCAAAAGTCATATCATAGCTCTGAGCTACAAATTGATGTTTAAACTCATTTTAATGGTTTATAATCATGGAGTGATATATCTTAACAAATAGGACACCTATTTTACATGATTTTACTGGATGCTTTTGTAAAAAACTAAATTCATTGGAGTCCAAAATTCAAATTGAAAACTATTGAACTGGACTTCTTTATTACTCTGTGACCCTTAAATGATGCATGCGTTATATGTAAACTTCCAAATAAGTAGATATTTAAATCTACTCAAAGACAACCCATCCTTTTTACACCAATGACTGATGTTTGTTTTGTCAAATTGGTGGATTGAAACAAGTTATCAATTGTCCATCCTAGACATTTAAATGAGTCAATATTTATGTACATGTACTTTTGTTGCCTATTTCATGCATTTAGTTTGTTATTTGTCAGGTTAAGTTCCATATCAATTGATATTTCACTGATTTCAAAGACAACATGATTGTTCTTGATTAATTTGATGTTCATGGTTATTTCAATTATTCTTCTGATTTCCAAAATTAATTCATTGATATTTGGTATAAGAACAGAGTTGTTTATCAAACAGATCATCATTAAAACAAAAAAAAATGAATGCACTATGTAGCATGGGCAATATTGTTTTATTGATCATGAAGTTTCTCTCTTAATTCAAAGCAATGGCAAAACTTTGCGGGCGAAGGAAAGCCGTGTCGTTTCCTCTCTCCATAGTCCCTGCGTTGCGTTAACGGAGTATTTTCATTTCGGCCATGGTCCAACCCCTGAGCCAACCCTGCATAAACTAATCTACGGTACATGAACCTACTTAAACTATCCAAAGAGTACGTATTTACAGACGTGCTCAAAACAACGATTGAAGCGTCTGACAAGGTTTAAGATTTTTCGCACTTGCAGGTTTTGTTCATCTAATAGAAGAGTATGTCGTATCTGCAAGTTTTCTATAGATATTTGTGCCCCTTAACATGTCACAATGCTTTGAGCCATGAAAAACGGAAACTGTTGACGGTAAGAGTCAGATGAGAACTCGAGCAATCATGTGCAAGGTACCAGGAGTTGTCACTTCCATTGAAAAAAATATTTCCTTCTCGTTTTATTATGGTATGGTGGTTGGATGATCGCTGTCCAGGTATGGTTTTGATTAGAATGGCGTGATGTTCATTTTTCTACGAATGTTTAGATCAGAGTTGTTAATCGAAGGTAAGGGGTTGAATTTACATACCGTATACCTGCATTACAAGACTGTATTAGTGCCAATTATAGAGTGCGATGATTTTTATTCCGTTTAAAATCAAAACTTGGATCGATATCCTGTTCCAAGCCTGACCATATTAATCCGATTCAGCAAACTTGACCAATTCATACCAGATGTGGAAAAAAAACATGAATGAGGATTAGATCATCGTGTTTCACCTTTTACTGTCCATGGATCAGGAAATCATCGAAATTTCGCTTCTTTGTTCCTCATTGCGAAGTAGTACTGTAGAAGTTCAAAACAATTCTGCTCGTTGGTGGGAACAAAAAGTTGGTTGGCCTCACCTTGACTTCAGGAAGTTAACATTTGCTTCGTGTGTCAAAGTCACAGTGATGAATTGCTGAAATTGTATTTGTGTTCTTCTTCATATTAACATATTTGATACTCAACGTATCGCTGAACTCTTTCTATTGCCATAGGTGTTTTTTACAATGCATAGTATTCACATTCACGTGAATTGCCCATCGGAGAAAAGTGATCAGTAAATATGAATGGTCAGAACTTGAAAGGAATTGATTTCTTTAACCATCCGAAGTGTGAGGTGAACGGAAGTCTTGAGTTAAACACCTCGGGACAGACTTTAATTGATCATAATGTAGAGCAAAATAAGACATCAAAGTCAAAGTAGATATTGCAGATCATTGAGCGGACAGCTAAAGTGTCATCTTACAATATTCGAGTATAATACGCTTTCCCAGAAGCGTAACATTTCTTTCACCGCCCTGAGAGATAAGATTGCAATGATTGGTACGTCCCAAACAAGAGCCAAGAAGAGCTTAAGAACATTGGAGGAGTTCTTGCAAGAGCAAAGCGTTGGAGCCACTGGGTTGAGCTGATTTTCTTTGCATTTTTCATGCAATCTGATTGGTTTTGGGTCGTTTCAAGATCAGACTCAAATAGTGTCTCCTCTTACATAAAATCGGTTCTAGCACATTAACCAGATGTACTTGTCCCATGGGGATGCACTAGCTCGACATTTGACTTATTATGACGTCATTTCACTTTGACAACCTTCCCTATCATCAACTACATGACCCTCATATTGTACAATACAAGGTCTTAGGGTTTCCTATTATGAACCAATCATTTCTCGATTGGTCCACAAAATGGTTTTGAGTTCTCACCTTTGTCGTTGTTATTACAAACTGATTTGTACTTTTGTTTGAATAAACTCCTGAAAACGCATTGATCCCGTATTGAAGGCTAAATTCAACTTTTAACGGGGAACAACAGTCTATTTCAAACTATAAAAATATTTACACATTTTGGTGTTACTCTTCAGGATGATGGAAAATTCAATATTCACCTCAGCGAGAAGGTAACTAGAGCTGCTCAGATGGCAGGCTGGGCCTAATGCACCTTCAAGACCAGGGATAGGTTAGCTATGATTACCATCTACAAATCCATCGCTCAACCCCATCTGGACTATGCCTCATTGATTTGGAGCCCATATTTTGTTGGGGAACCAAACAAAATGGAGAGTATACTGTGGCACTTCACTTGGCAAATCACTGGAATGTCAGAACTCTCCTTTTGGGATCGACTTCGGCATCTATGCCTGTACAATGTGCAAAGGAGACACGAACGGCATGCCATATTACATTCTTTTAAATGTATCTATGATATGTCCCATAGCACGGACATTAACTTCGTCCAAGGAGATAAAGAACGTATTACATTTATCCAAACTCATTGGAACTACAAGAATGCGACTGCTAAATCAATCATGCGCCACTCATTTCTTGAGAGAGGCCCAAGACTCGACAACACACTTCCCTCCTCCCTTCGAGTCATCTATGTTAAAAAAAAATTCCTCTCCCCAAATTCAAAGAGGACCTGGATAACTTTCACTTTTGGATAAGCATTCCAGACCAACCTTCAATACCCGGGTATCATTGATCAGCAAATTCAAAGTCTATTTCTGATGAGATGTACGTCCGAGTGATAGTGTAAATATATTTGTGCCTTGAATCCATTGAAGACATCTGTCTGTGTACCGTAAATAAATTATCATTATACTAGGTACATCAAAACCATACATGAGGGAAGGAGGAAAAATATTATTTTCTTTTCAAGTAGGTTGTATATCATCCCCAGGGCTTGAGTAAAGCTACTAGTAACGCAATACTTTTCTGCAAAACTAACGGTGACAGGTTGTTATGGCCCTCCAGTTCACGTTACTTTCTTCTTTTTTGACCAAGGGAAAGAAAATATGTATAAAACTTTTCTCCTTGACTTTTTTCAAAGATCCTTCTCAGATGTAGTGACTTATTTGTTACTGATGGGATCAAATAAATCCGTCATATCACGGGAAGTTAGCAACCAGGGTTATCAAGTTTAATTATCTACCATTTATGACATTGTTACGTCCTGAAGGACACACCCTAAACCTGATGTGCGCAGAGGGATACAATTTCACATGCATTCCATTTCTGATAAAGATTCAAGATTCAGGTTAAATTTACAAAACGTATTTGACGTTTTTTACAGTTTTAGCCCATCTTTTTCTGCAATAGTAACGGTATCGCCAAAGGTAACGTGTTACTTTTTTAAAAAGTCGCGATAACGGAAACACGTGTCTTTTTTTCGGTAACGGTTCTGACCCGAATCATCACTAAAAGCACTCCAGGTGAAAGTTGTATAAATGCTCGAGTTCTCCTGGCCTTAGTTTTGCTCGCCTAATCAAGTTTTTGCTTTCTAATGGCACCGCGATCTCTGTCTGGTGCTGAAGTCGTCTTCTAGCCAGCCAAACTTTCTTTGATGCGACTCCCGGCGCTCTTTAAGCCAAGTGTTTTGGGCAAGTTACATTCTCACGAAATGATTAGTTTGATTGAACCATGCAAGGAACAGGTTAGTTGTAATCTAATCAAGTTCGTTTTGATATTCAATTTTACACTCACTTCTATTTGCAGGAAAATTTTGCGTTTTCATAGCTGCTTTTATTTTCATCTGTCCAATCTGTCATTGCCTACTCGATACTGGTAAGTTAATCGATAATGTTTCCATATGAAGCAATAAAGCCACATCGAAAAATATCCTCTCCATCTTCAAAAATATGTGCACTGATTTCAAAGACGAGAAAATGAATTTTTAAATGCTTTAAAACGAAAATACAGGAATGATCACATGTGGTAGGACACCTCGGGTTCAAGCAATTTCTGGCAAGCGAAATCAAATTTCCCGCTATTTTTGACATGTCTTGAATGTTTAGGGGTTTGCTGGCAACTTTTTACCGCAATTAAATTTTCTGAAAGAAGGTGTTTGGTGTACTTGTAAAATAATGAACGGACGCAAAGGCACTCTTGAACTCCACAACAAGGGAAGAAGTTGCTGGAAGATTGTCAAAGACTTCAAGGTTCTTCGGATTTCAAAAAAGCACGGTTTCCTACACAACACATCGATTCAGGGAGAACAACCACCCCAACAATAGATCAAAATCCGGACGTCCAATGTTTCTTAGAATCAAAAGACTTGTCAAAGCTACGAGACAGAAGATTTCAAGAAATTGTAAGAGATCGTTGGCCCAAATGGCTTTTGATTTTCTAAGACAACATTGACAAGGATTGCACAAGATCGATCTGAAGTTGCCTTCCTACCAGTTCCCAAAGCGCCACCTTCTACATAAGGGAAGCCACAAACGGAAAGAGACTGGTTTGATCCAAGTTTTTCCGTCAATGGTTTAGAAAGATGACGGGAGCGCGCTTCATTTGGACCCACGAACATATTTTTACCATTCAAGCAGTCCACAATCATCAGAATGATCGCATTTGAGCTAAAAATATTCAAGTTCCGAAGACAAAAAGCGCAAAGTGTCATGGTTTGGACAAGAGTTACCTTGTACGTGCTAAAAATGGCCGTAATTTTCTTCCCTGAGGGCATCAAAATGAACAAGCACGTCTATAAACAAATGTTTCATGATTGAATACTGCCATGAACCAAAAGACCGAAATGGTTTGCTTTGTATTGTTCTCAGTATGATGGGACGCCAAGCCATACAGCAAGGCACGCCCATTAATGGTGCAAAGCAAATTTCAAAGACTCTTGGTCTATGCATTGCTAGCCACCTTCCTCCCCAGATCTCAGTGTAGTGGACTTTGCAATCTAGTCCATTTTGGAGATGAAGGTCGGGGCCATTAGTTACAGCAGCATCGGTGGCCTACAACTTGCCATACTCAGAGCTTGGGACAATTGGGAGCCAGAAGTCATTTGTGCCTCCTGAGTCGTAAAACGCTTAAAAAGACTAGACTCGAATACGGATTTGATACGATTGCCAAAAGCTCTGCCGCGAAAGGCTGGGTCACGCTTAAAAAGAAGGTTATCCATTGGGTTGTTGGTAGCTTAACCATCCCTTAAACAACCTGAATTAAATCGTATACCAATTTTGTCCGACATTGTGCCAAATTTGGTTGTTTGGGAAAAATAACCTCCCTAGTAGCATGGTAGATGGCAATCGATTGTGAAACTGAAGACGCCAAAATAAATCGGCCTTTGATTTTTCTTGTCGCAAACAGGTAAACAGTTCATCATGTTTTCTTTCAGTGACGGGACTACTCGGTGGGTCCAATAACAATGGAAACACTGATAATGAGAATGTGGAGAAGAATACTGGGGGATCTACCGCAAGCACTGCTTGCTCCCCACCCGAAGGATACACTGACAATATCGATGGCTTCTCTTATAGAGATTATGGCGAAACCCTTAACTATTGGAAAGCCATGAGTACATGCCACAAAAACAGGGCCAGATTACCCTTATTTAAGGGAGAGGCAATGTATAACACCATCAAAGGGATTCTCCGTAAGTCTTGACGCCCAGCCCAATATTTTTATTTCAATCTATAAGCTTGAACATCTTCGGTTTATACTTTATTATTTACCTTTGCTTGACTCCAAATACCTTTTGTGCGGAAGAAAAAAAAAGGTTGTCAGCGGAGCAAATCAAAGCCAGTCCAGAACAGAGGTAGATGACTCAAGGAACGTTTTCGATGTGCTTGAAGTCAAAAATAAATGCGGTATCAAACCAGCAAATATTACCGTGTTGACAGGACTGGAAAAGCAAGCTTGCAAGAAGAGGGCAAGGATTTCATAAAAGTTTTGATAACGCTTGGCAACCCGTGAAGGGCGAGAAGCCTTTTTTTTATGTAAGGTCCTTCCGATTGAAGAAGTCAAATCGAGACGGCGGAACAGAATATGTAAAGGGCGACCATGATTAAGCCGGGCAATACAAAACATGTAAAGGATAAAGGACTTTCAGGGAAAGTAGGAGAGTGGTTTGACTGTGTTGCGGCCACGTGAGGAAACAAAAGGTGTTTCATCAGTTACATTTTGAGAGCAAGGAGGTACTGCTGATGGATTGGCGGAAAGTTTGATTAGCGAATCGGGGGAAAATGCAGGTTTCAAACGCTCTACAGAAACGTTGTCACGGCGACCATTGATATCCAGCTCGAATGTTTTTTCACTTCTACTTAGAGAGCACTCGAAATGGTTCCACATAAGGAGGGGATAAATCTCCGCGAACAGGTGGTGCCCGAGTCCAAACGAAAGTGCAAGTTCGCAAGGCCTCTGGGAACCAATCTGGCCGATTATCGTGATTCGAAGCTGTGGTGGCAAGGGAAAGGGCTTTTGCAGATGGTGGTGATGAGCTAGGGGGGAGGGCACCTAATAGACGGAGAAGAGTTCCAAACAAACGTTCAACAGCAGACATTCCATCAACGTCCACGTGAGAGTAGGTTTGCATGCCAAGCAACACTTCAGGAAGAGCTATAGCCCAGTCACTTTAGTCGAGTAGGCACACAAAGCTGCATTCAGGGTTCGATGAGCACGTTCTACTAAACCGTTGGCTTGAGGGTGATAAGCTGTGGTGAAAATGGGTTGAATGCACATTGAGGACAAAAAACCACGCCAGGAGTAGGATGTAAATTTGACCCCGCGATCGCTTGTGATTCTCCCTGGGGCACCAAAGCGGTGCAACCAAGATGCTGGGAAGTCATCAAAACAAAATTGAGTGATGGAATCGAGTAATGGAATGGCCTCCAGCTAACGGGTTGCTCGACCCACTATAATGAAAATAAAACGAAAGTCTTGATAGACGGGGAGAGGCCCAACAAGATCAACGTCACAATGTTCAAAGGGCCTTGAAACGTCGCGGAAAGAAGCAAGGGATGAACAAACATGGCGGAAGATCTTTGATCGCTGGCAAGAAACACACACTCACGGACCCAACGGACTGTGTCGGATCTCATAGAGGGCCACACGCAAGAACCGGTAGCCATCTTGCGACAAGCAAGGGCCGAAGCATGACAAGGTTTGTGGAAGATGTCAAAAACCTCACGACGGAGTGAGGGAGGGATCCAAGGGCGGGAGTGGCCAAACTGATGTCACAAAGCACCGTGAATCGATCCATCCTCAGTGAATTCCCTAAGCACCAAGGAATTACGACTGTTTTTGACAGGTTCAAGGGCTTGAGCATCATGCAAACGGGCCCAGGAGAGTCCTTGGCAAATGGAGGCCACACGAGAGAGAGCATCTGCCGAAAGATTGGATCGCCCACTAGTATGCACCATTGTGAGTGAGAACTCGGACAAATGAGAAAGATATCCTCTTCTGGTGGATCCATAGACGAAGGCCAAGACCATGATTTAAATTGTTCTTTGGCCGAGTTAAGTTTATGAGGGGCTAAAGGACGTGGGCGAGATAAAAGCGAAGGCCCAGTTGTATTGATCAGATGGGACACGCCATGAGCAGGTTAGGCTAATGAGAAATTGGGAGTGGGCAGGGCTGGATAGAGTTGGAGCAGCGTAGCGAAAGGATCAAGTGGATCAACCTTGACATTGTGGATAAAAGCAGGCGGGCAACTGATAAGGTTAGCTGCAATTGAGAGGTCGGGGTGACGAAGGCAAGAACCAGACATGTCTAACAGATGATCATCTAGAAGGAAATCTGCATCAAGGATCGGGGAGGCCACGTCTGCCAAAAAAAACGCGGACAAATACACATTTTGGCGCGGAGGTTGATGTTAATGCAGGATGTCCCAAAAACAGGAATGACAGTCATTGGCTGCCCTGAGATGAAAAATAGGCTGACCCAAGGGCTGCGTAGGAATCAAAGAGAAGGTTGATCCAGAATCCACCAACCACGTGCGGTCGTTTGAAGGGAGATAAAGAAGTTGAGGGGAGATGATGGGGTGGTTTGGTCGATCGACTCCGGTTGGGGTGACCGTCGGCTTAGTTTTTGAAGAGTGTTTACACCCAGGTTGACATTTCTTCACCTTCAAACCTATTTTTTCAAAGTTTTCAGTTTATAGCAATTAGAGTGTTAAGGTCCAATAAGCGACAGTAACGTGTGGGGTTCCTCAAGGAAGCGCATTCAGCCCTCTGTTCTTTTTGCTTTCGATTTATGTTAACGATTTACTAGAGGCGAGAAATTTCCAATGTACGAGTTAAGTTTTTGTTTGTTGATGAAACCCCATTGCAGTAATTTGGATATCAGAGATCTATTTTGGAAGCAGAAGTAAATTATGAACTGAAAAACATTTACCAGAAATTGGATTTTATTGGGTTAGAGCCTTGTCCGAAATGAGTCAATATTTCGATGTTTGAGCTAGCCCAGGGCTCAGTCAAGACAGAAATGATGAAACAAACTTTATCCTTATTCGAGATGCCTCAAGCTGGCACTTGAGCTCTGGCCCAGGCCCAGTTTGAAATCGCCGCGCTATGATTAAGGCCAATTCGAACGCAACGATAGTTAAGACCAACCCTAGCCAGACGGAGCTATACTGCAGCCCAATTCGGTTTGTCTCACTTTAAAAGACGAAACCATCAGCCCATCGCCCTGGAGGACCCCTATGTGAAGATGAAATCCACCTGATGTCCCTTTAGCTGTCTACTTCACCCGATTGGCAAACGATGGGGATCTCCTTCCCGAGTTCTAACTCGGCTTCTAGAGGAGCCACTCAAGGGCAGTTACTCTCCTTTATGAAACTGAACAAAACAACATCAGCAATGAGAGAACTTGTATGGATGCTTAATAGATTTCTTCGAGAAATTCGACAGGGTTGGCAGAACGCGGTAACTCCTCAAACCTCAAGTGTGTGCGTCCTTTTGCCAATGTCTACGCAGGACTCAGTATATTCGTTCTGGTGACGACCGATCACCCTACTACTCTAATTACATCGGGCTTCCAATACTTATCAATGTATATGCATTCGATATGCCCGCAGCACATCTTCTAAATCCATTAAAGGTCTCATGCAATAAACATTGTGTTTGTACCTCTTTCTAAAGCGGGGTTTCAGTTTATGAGTTGGAGCAATATTAATAATTTAAATCTACACCGTATACCTGAATATGACCCAGACCCTCTAACCCTATTTAGACAAAAGAACATTCCGTTGGACAAATGGTTCAAAATGCCCTAAATGACATTTTTGACCAAGCAACCAAACTCCGATGAATCAACTCTAAGAAACTCGCCTCTAAGACCTTTGATACAATCTAAAGATTGTTTGTCGATCCAAAAGAAACTCGCAGATGATTGCACTTAGTCAAAATAAAATAACCACAATATTGACATTTCTCAAGGGCATTCAGAAATAGCAGGTCCAAGATGTACAGCATTTCTGCTTACACACAATGTATCTCTTATCCAATCAAGTCTCGATAACATCAAAGATGACGCTATATTGTCTCCTCAATGTTTTAGGCAACCTCTCCTATACGGTTGGACTTCTTGCCAATGTGAACGAAACGAGGGCTCAGGCCATCCCTGCCAATGAAGCTTTGCGGTTTTTGAAATGGAATGATGGGACGACCCCCCTAGATCTCCAATTTATGACGGAGACAATCATTTTTGATGAGGGAGAAATGTGCATGACCATATTCAAAGACAAGCACCTCTCTGATACTCCTTGTCGAAATCGCACCCACACATTTTGTCAATTTCCATGCGCCGATGAAGGTAAGGAGCAAAGAAACCAATGGTAATCCGATCATTGGAAGCTATTTGGTCTATTTAGGCCCAATTGCTAGGACAGGCTTTTCATAAACAGGATATGATTCAATCCATCATGGCAACGCTAAATAATCCCCCATTTTCATAGTTGGTATGATCGTCATTGTGATAACTAGAGGTCAGAAATATATAGTTTGTGATTTTGGTCAAAATATTTCATTTTAGGTTATAGAAATCAGCAAAAAGAAGTTACCAAAACGTTTAAATAAGTCATAGAAAGATGAAAACGAGTTTTTTATTTGTTTGCTTACTTATACAGTAGATTACGGTGATTAAAAAAGTGTTTGATAATTGTTATTCACGACCTTTTCGCTCTTTGGGCTAAAGAATATAGTCTTGCCTTTGCATCAAGGAAAAATAAAATTTTAATGTAGTCACATATTCATGACTTCTAAGTGAAATTCATAAGTTGAAGCATTCTGAAATCATGGTCCAGGACAATGTAAATGAGTGGTCTCCAAAATTAAAACCATCATTGTGTAAGCACCTAAGGCAATTGAATAGAAAAAAACACATATTAGTGTGTATTATATATATTAGATAGTGTGTAAAAGCCATGATATGGAATGTACCGTGGGGTGGAAAGAAATCAAGGGCCACTCTTTGCACCTTCTGATAATTCTTCCCCAGTCCTCCAAGAATTGCTTGATCATATTTTCATCAAAAGGGACTAATGACAAACCTGACACCATGTCATAAGTAATCAATTTTAGTCAAAAGGAGATCAGTAACCCTCTGGCTTTTGGCTATCCAAAGACTGACTCTCGTAACCCAAATCTTTGCCCTTGGTCTGGTCTGTTGTAGTGGGATTCACCGTTCTTGCATGAAGTTCTCTACTCGTCAATGGTTTGAGAATGGACGTCGAAAGGCTCACCCATCTCCTTGGGCGTCTTACCGATCTTTAGCAGGTCCTTAGTTTTGGTTCTGACATCAAAACTGCTCACTTGCATTTGCGAACATTGTTTGGTGAATTTGGTGAACTGTTACTAGGTTACAAATCGCCTTTAAGCTATAATTAAATCATTTGCAGTATCGTACTACTTACTGTATGTATTCAACAGTTCCTCTTCACGAAAGCTTGGGGTTAAAGGTCGGACAATTCTTTGAGCGGGTACAAACATTTTCAGACACGACCAAAGTTACCTTGAATTTCTTTCTCCTAAATTTCGCCTAAAAATGACGAAAACCACGAAAATCCGTAGTTTTATGATCTTAAAGTTAAAATTTGTGAAAAAGTTTGTTTTCTCCCAAAATGTCCAAAATAGTGTAAAATATAATCTACCCTCAAAAAGTTATCTTTCTGATCCCTACTCCTAATAACAATAATAATAAAGAATTGCATCAACTTTAAGTTTCTATCAAGAAGCTTGAGAAACAGTTTATAGGTAAAATCTTTGAGGCATTTCAGAACCACGTTAGGAGCTAATGGCTCGTACGACCCAACAGGGGGCCTTTTTTTGGCTGCTTAAGAGTTCAAGAGTACCTTTAAAACTCATTAAAGCCCTATTGATTAAAAATAGTTGCAACTAAAATGGCACTTATGATGTGCCCCAGAAGAAAAACATTCCCCATATTGCCTAATGGTACCATCAACTGCTACTGTCAGCAATTAGTTTGGATTTATGCAATTCTAAAATAATGGCAAATTTTCTAGTCAGAACTTCAAACGCGAACCACAAAAAAAAACTTTCATGCTTGGGAGCCAACAGTTTTTTTACTAACTTTCTGACGCCCTGTCAGGTTTTGTAGACATGTCATATGAGCCATAAACTTATTTAGGGTCATTGGGGTGCCATTTTACTTCTAAAAAAAGTCACAAATCGGTTCATTATTTACGTTTTTTAAGGCAAATGATTATCTAATATATGGTGTATAGCCAACTGATTTCGAGACCAACAGATTAAGAATTGCCAAAGTACACCGGCATTGACCTGGCCTTCCCGAAGCATTCACGACAAAGTCAATCATATCAAAGTTTTTTGAATGTGAATGTAAATCAAGCTATCACAAAGGAGGAGTAATTAAAAAAGAAATAAACTACCACATAATTTAGTTCATGTGCCCGAGACATGTTCCAATGGAGTTGAAGTGCCGGCCGGATTTACTCCTGTCTTGAACAATTTCTACAAACGGGTTGACCCCATGAATTACACCAGTTTGGATTCTACTTGTCGGAGCCAGGGTGCCCGCGTTGCGACCATCAGAAACCAGTTCGAGGCCATTAGCTTGGCCGTTTTCAGTGGTAATAATATTCATTATGACAATGTGCAGTTGTTGAGTTAAAAAACTGATCAATGATCTTAATGGTTCAGCTGAGGCCAATGTAGAATCCTTTTTCATCGGCCTCACCAATCCATCAGCCATTACTTGTAATAATGTGAAAGACAAGAAGTGTCCCCGTTTTCTTCGTTGGAGTCATTGGGATGCTCCTTTCATCTCAGAGGTTAACTTCCCCATCCAAAGCCTAAAAACCAATGAAAAAGCATACCTTGTCATGACTGATATGTTTCAAATTTCTGGAGTAGATGATAACGAAATCAGTCCCGGGATATGTCATTTCAATTGTGGTGAGAATATTGAGAAAAATATTTCTTGTTATAATCACAACGTGACTTTTGTGCCATTCATCTCTGAATCTTACAGTTGCTATTACCACGTGTGAACTTCGTTTACTGCCGAATACCACACCCATGCCTTGGATGAGCCCTTCGAAAAACATTCTTCAACATGATTCAGTCACGTAAGTATAAAGGACTGTTTGGAGAAACTTGTGTGGAAGTTTATTGGAGTGGAGTGAGCTAAATGACTAAAGACATCAGTCTTTTAGTAAGTATCTTTCATCACGTACTCAACCCCTTGATGACAAGGATGAAAACGTCTTTTGGACTAAACACAAAAGAATGATTTCTTACTGAACAACCTTTCTGGACAATTCAGATGTGTTTTTTGTCACTATTTCCTTTTGTGTGCTTAAATTCGCACAAACGAATTGAATTTTATCTAAGGATATATTTTTAAAATAAATTCTTATAAACAATAACATTGTTGACGTCCCATACCCGGCTCTCGGTCGACATTTTTCTGTTTCCAAGAAGAGCGGATTATGCCCTAACAAGATGCCTGATTAACGACCCATTCAAGAATCAGGCCCACTTTTCACTTCCATTTTTTAGGCTTACCTGCGTTTGGTTTCGGTTGGCAAACCAAAACTCCATGTAAAAAAGTGGTTCATCACTAATCAACGGTAAAGCTCTTTTTCTTTTATGAGGACCGGTTTTCAGAGGCATAATATTCTCTCTCATGCACGCAAAGGAAACTAAACGACATGGATAGAAACTTTATTTCAGGGCTTTGTATTCACGAGTGGCTGGAAAGCAAATTTCCTGGTCACTCAATACGATAAAGAACAGTACCACACCTCAGATTTGGGTTTGTGCGGTTTTAAGGCACAATCATACCTTGAAAACCAGTTTTCGTAAAAGAAACTGGGTATTCAATAGCCAATGGCCTGTTTATGCTGTTACCTCGGAGTTTGAAGCTGGGACGTTAACTGTTATGAAAATACACTGGCAAAAGTGCTAAGCAGATGCTCACTCCGGGTATCATCCAAGCCTTAACTCAAACGCACCACCTTTTAAAAAACTTGCCTTTGGTATCTCATTACATGTAGTTCATTCAAGTTCAGATTTCAAAAAGTTGATATGATCAACACCTAAAACGCGTTCAAGGCGTCTTGACCATAAGGACTTTCTTCAAACCTCACTTTTATAAACTTCACGCAAAGAATGCCCCCGCTATTGAATAAATAGCTATTACAATAATGATGTCCCTTGCGGTTCAAGCTTTTCTTTGCTTTCCCTTTCTGTGGATTTTCTGACCGCCTCTTGGAATGAAATCCCCAGCAGACAAGAGGTCAATTGCCAACACCTGAGGCCATGGCAACTTGGGAGAAGATTCTTGCCTTGTTCACATTACCTCTTGGTCCGCTCGGCGCTTTTGATTGAAATATGTGCCTAGTCATGGAGGTTGAAAATGGCTTCTCTACGCGTAGCAATACAAATTTTTTACTACAAAAATGAAATAAAAACATTGAAAACTCCAAAGAAGGGTAAAATCGCGTCTGTTGTGGTTTTCTACAGTAGCTGAATCAGTAACCAAGAAAGAATGCTATTGCAGCCAACTGAAGGCGGAGCCTTTACAATCAGAAACAATGCCATAAAATCCGTTCAGCTTAGGTGTCATCTATCCGGTCTAAAAATAAGTCTGCTTGCTTGCAGTGGTCTTGTGGCCATGCTTTCTGTCAAAGGGTGTTAAATTTGACGGGAAATTTAACAAATGCTGCTTTACCCTTCATGGTGTATGTTTGTGTGTCCATCTCATTCATTGCATACACGCAATATACACCTCCGCTGGGTCGAGTTGTCCTGGAACCGGATTAAAACATCATTGATTATAAAGCGAATTATTCTCACGTATAGTTACCACCTTGCGATTCAAGGGTTTATAAAAAAAATTTTTACGCTAACGCACTCAGAAGAAACGACGCATTTCTTATTTTCTCTAAGCCCCATCAGCGAACGAATGGCTTTTTTAACAGCTCTTTATTTATGAATGTGAAGGGAGGCACCCCATTATCCGATTCTGTGCTCCAATCTACTTTTAATCGCTTCGTATTACAAGATCTGGGTAAGTTAGGCGGAATCGAACGCTTACCCAAGAAAAGTCTTAATTGAACTTTTCATTGCGTTGAACAACGCCCTGTACTTCGTCTATAGGTGGATTAACAACAGAAAATAGCTCAGTCCAAAAAGGACTATGGGAATTCAACCTTTTTTTGTTCTTGAAAAGCCACACATTATGCTTTTAAAATCTTATGATGTTCTTTGGACGGCGTGAGTTGACAAACACTTCAAAAGTAGAAACTCATATGTCGGTTTGTTTTGATTACATCAGGTATTCAGTGGGTATAAGGATGGCTATACACGGTGTTCAAAAAGCCCTATCAAGTTTCCAGAGAAATTCCCAAACACAAATTGGCATTTTTCTACCCCAAAAAGTCATAGGGAACAACTTTAACTTTATTGTTGCCACGGTTATATGTTTATTCAATTTCCCAAAGATATAATATCGATTTTCATTATCGCAAAAATGAAAGATTATTTTTCCATTTCTTGCATAATTTCAAATTAACTTAAAAACTTGTATAACCATATCTAAAACCCTGAAAAAAGCAGATTTTTGAAAATTCATTTTTAAAAGCGTCCAAGGTACATTTAGTTGAGTAGTGGTCACTGAAAATTTCACAAATATCAATGAAACCTTAAAGAAGCTATTTTCAATCAGTTTCAACAAAGTCTTCAAGAAACGACAAAATCTATAACATTGTTTGTTGTACGTATGTATTGTCTTCAGAATTCAAGTGAATGCATAACTAAGTGTACCCATGATGATTGTAAAACACATATTCAAAGATTGCAATTTTAGTGTGTTTTAAGTGACATTATATCGCATGTGTAGCCATCATGAGAACTATGTAAGAAGAGGAAAAATAATCTTTTGTATTTGTGATATTGAAAATCGATATTAATTCTTTTGGAAATGAATTAACATATAACTGGGGCATTTTGGGCTAAAAACGATGAAATGTGGACCACTAAATTCCATGTAACTAAGTAACGGTGAAATAGATGATATCGTAAATTACATTCAAGAGCTAACCAAATGTGCTCCTAATTTATATTGAGTAGGTTTTTGAAAATTTTAGTTTTTATAATGTTTTTAGGTATGCAAGTTTTTTATGTGGGCTAGAATTTCATAAAGCAATAAAATCAAATTGTTCCCCATGATTTTCTGAGGGAGAAAAAAGCCAAGATGTGCTTGGGAATTTCCATCAAAACTTTAAAGGATATTTTTACCGTTGTGAAGGTAGGGTCATAGGCAAAAGCAGACAAATTCAAACTTCATATTTTGTTTCATGGATGCTGGAATCGGTGGAGTGAGCAATGTACAGCGATGCTTGTCATAATATCATCCAATATTTCAATAGACAGTGTCCCGCCCGAAGTATATGGATTCTCAATTTGTGGGTGTTGTTGGCGTGAATGAGGGCATGCTTTAAGATAAATCAACACACTTTGTTCTCCAAGCAACAAATTGAAGGTTTATGTATATTGTAGGCTCAACCTCAGAAACCCTGTTTAGATTTAATCTGATGACATGCATATTGCTCGCATTGGCCATAATTGGATTTTTGTGATAACGGCCGAAATGGCAATGAATATTTATTATTAGACCTCGAAAAAAAGTCAAAACCTTCAACATTTTAACTTTTTTGGCTTTTTTACAGAAAATAATTGAGGCACATTTCCAATTTTCCAGCTTTTTGAGACAGTTTTCCACTTTTTACTTCTGTCTTACTCATTTTTAAAATTCTAACATTTTTAGCCGTTTTGTTACTTTGGAGTCTCCTTCCCTCTTAAGTTCGTATTTGCTCCTTGTTGTGGACCTTTTTCTTTACTTTACTAACCGTTGCAAGGAATGTAGTCCCTGGTATAATCAAAACAAAAGGTAGTCCAATTGTTACGACTTAACCTGTGTACAATATTTGGTTTCCCAGCAAATTTGAATATCAAATTGAACTCCTTCTGTCTGTTTGGAAAAGTCAACAAAAAAGAGGACTGCAGTTGAGCTGTACCTGCCGTCATGTGTTTGATCCAATCAGATACAAAATCATTGCTGGTACAAAAGCGCCCCAAGCAATAACACAAAACTCCTGAAAGAATCAATTGCATACCATAATGGTCATATCAATTGAAAACGTGTCCTAAAGTTAAAAATATTGTCACTTTCTTGTAAATGAAATGAAAAGACTCAATGGACAATCTAGTAAATACAACTGTGGGCCTAAATTTTGTGACAGATAGAAATCCAGAAATGAAGCTAAAAGGGACTAAACTAGACCATTTCCGTTGTAACATTTTTTTTGCAAAATTGCAATCTTTTTGTCTATTCATTCCCTTTTTCGCACATAATCACAACTTCTTCCACATTTTGTTTGTTTGGGGTTCTAGGGTCGGAGGGGTGAGCCTCGCCCGCCCAGCGAAGCCGGCCATCACATCGTCCATTTCCAATTCCATTAGACAGGTTCATGTCCGGTATCAGTTTTGGTTCTCCATCTGTGGGTGTGGTTAGCGTTTAAAAGTTTCCTTTGAAGAAGGTCGGGGAGGAGATTCGAACCGGGGACCTCTCTCACTCTCTTTCTTCATTTTCTAATCTTTTTCGCTTTTTTCTCAACTAACAGAAATTCGGCAAACAAAAAACCTTGTTTTTCGAGGTCTAGTTATTCGTATCAAATGCGAAATGAGCAATCAACTACGCGTCAGTATGTGCCTCAAAAACCTCAATCAAATATCAAATATGGAGGCTAATTGCACTTGCTTACTCTACCTTTGCCATGGATCAATCATAGGGTTCTTAGAGCACGTTAAACGAATGATGATTTTTTGATTGTTCTTTTTTACGTTTGACTAGAGGTTCTCTTGACCATTAAAAACCTTCGAGTTATGATAAAATTCCACATGACTTGTCAAGATTTTCTTACTTGTTCAATATTATGTAACGGGTGACCATAAAGTCGCGGGACAGTTATTACATGAAATTACGGATTTCAGGGCCATTTTACATAAACAATATCAATTCCCAGAGTATCTTCTCCCATGATTAGATTGATTTATTTTGACATCATGCTCGGATGACTTTCTCGTGAAGACCATCCCATCCAGCCAACGTCCCATCCAGACGGTGGAATAGCTGTTCCATCTGACTCAACACCTTCAAGCATCAATCCCAATGAGTTGGATTGATGAGGAATCATCTCCTGGGCTTTGAAAATGTACTGCAGTGTCCTAGAGTTTCATAGAATATCCACAGTTAAAATCGTCTCGTCCGAAAAATTGAAACTTCATCACTTCCGCTGTTCATGCCGTTAAGGATCTCCTTGCGACTCTCAATCCTCTTTGACCTAAAAAAAAAGGCTGTCTGCTGCCCTTGGCTTCAAACCCAAATCCTGACGAATGGTCCTAGAGACCGCCATCTTGTCAGCATTGAGCTCCCTGGCATTTTTTCGAATGTTATTCCTGGAGTTCTCGCCGATCTTGTCCTTGATTTGGTTTACAATGGCCTCAGTGCGAGAGGATTTTGACCTACAATTACTGGGACGTTATTTGTAGTACCCAGTCTTTTGAAAGAGCTTCTTTATATTGTAGACAGTCGTTACACACAGAGCTACTTATGGGTAAAATAAGAACGATTGCGAATTCTAGGTAAAAGTAAGCCACAGAGATCGGTTATCTAGGAATAACCAATCCTTGAACAAGTGTTCTTACCCAAGGCCACGATCATACAGAGCACTTACTTTTACTATGAATTCGCCATCGTTCTTATTCTTTAAGTCCACAACTAAAGGTTGAACAAGTAAAAATCCGGACATGAAAAATGGTGAATACCTGAGCGTGTGCAGCTTATTTTAAGAAACTTCAATAATATATAACCATACATAAGGGTAATTCTAATTAATGAAATCATCAAGCAGAGTTTTATCCATCTTAAAGGATCACAGACCTTACTTTGCACCTGACCCTAACCATCAACTTCTGCACGAGGTCAGAATCGACCTTCCTGATTGCTCATAACCATTTAATATTACAACCGTCTTTAGATTTTACGGTCATGTAAATTTTCTTCAAACTCCTTTCACAAATGACCAAGTTTCTTTGATTGGTCGTATTTCTGGGTTCCATTCTTTGGCTGCAATATTGATTTAATTTTGTTCTTACTATTCCATTCTGCCTTAGCATTGTGACAACTTGCCAGTTGCGCCAAAACAATGCCCCTATATTATGTTTTCTTGATTGATGAAATCTGGTCTACTTGAGCTTTCTAGTACCTTAATTTTGACCTTTCTTTGACCTTTGGAACAAAAGCTTAAGATTTCTGATTCTCATGGCCACATCTCCGCTTGAAAATTGGTGGGTTTGTTTTATTAATATCAAATAACTTTGGTATCACATTTGGGATCGAATGGACCATCATTTTTATCAATTCTATAGTTTTCTCCATACTTAGATTGTTCATGAAGCAGTGTTATACGTTTTATACAATCGATTTTGTCAAATCAACTTTTGTCTCAAGATAGACTGGCATCCTTATTTTCAAGGAATTCGCGCAGAATGAGATTTCGGCGATGTTCTTCTGAAGCCTCGAGTGTCTCAATTCTTGAAAAAAATCTTGGACGATGCGGCGGCCAGCGCAGTGTTCAGTGACTTCTTCTCCTCCAAAATTCAAACACTCGAGACAAAGTGGACACAGACATGCAAGAGAACCCTTTGAACAGATTGGAAGACGACATGTCCAAAAAAACCAAATCGGATGTTTTAAGTTCCGAAAAACAACTTTTTCTTAATTTGAAATTGTTAGGCTGACTTTTCACAAGATAAAGCCGAAGGACTCCTGTGGATTGGACGACACTTCCTCTAAAACCTTGAAAGATACGTGACAAAGATAGTCAACACATCGCTTGGCCAAGGTGAATTCCCTGACCTCCTTAAGACTTGCAATATATCCTCCCTCACAAAAAGGGTAGCAGCAAACTCAAAGGCAATTTTCTTCGATAGCTCTGCTAATCATCAAAATGGTGGCGAATGACGAAATCATGGAATTTTGAGAAAAGTTGCCATCTTGCCCGATTCCGAGCATGGATACCGAAAACATCGGAATGAGGGCTCCGCCATCAATGCAATAAATGCCAAAGTTATTGAGTTGGCGCAACAGGGCTTTGAGGTGGCTTTGTCAACCTTTGATTTGAGTTGTGCGTCTGATTGCTTGGACAGGGACATCCTTGACGGAAGCTTGTTTGGTCGTTTTGACCCAGCAAGTAGGTGCTGGTTGGGATCATGTCTGACAAACCGATGACAGGTCGTCAAGGTTTGATCCAACTTATCAGACCTCAACAGGAGATTCAGTTTAGTCCGAAGACTGCGACATTGGCTTAAGTGTGAAGACTTGACTGGTTTAGTACAGCAGGGCATTATCATAGGAAAGGTAGGGTACATACTGTCTTGATTAGCCACAAATGAATAAAAAAGTCAATCCAAGATCAGTTTGATTTGGGAATGATAGAGGAAATGTTTCTAAGGGAGGGAGAGGGAGGGGAAGGGAGGAGGGAGGGAAGAGAAGAGGGAGGGAGAGAGGAGGGGGGAAGGAGGGAAGAAGAGAGGCTAAGAAGGAGGGAAGGGGAGAGGAAGAGGAG
>NC_081450.1:1873778-1875557 GCF_007210705.1 Tigriopus californicus | reverse complement strand
TTGAAGGGAGATAAAGAAGTTGAGGCGAGATGATGGGGTGGTTTGGTCGATCGACTCCGGTTGGGGTGACCGTTGGCTTAGTTTTTGAAGAGTGTTTACACCCAGGTTGACATTTGTTCACCTTGGTGTCATATCGAACATGGAACCAACAAATACCGGCGTCGTTGAGGCCATTCTTATCAAAAAAATTGAGATAGCATTTTGAGATAGCAGAGGTCTAGAGAAGCTCTGGCCGGTGAGCGAGACTTTGATCGCCATGACCGCATGGGAAGGCAAATGTGACGGGCGTAACATCAACCTCTCGGCCTCAAGTGCATATTCCGTTATATTGATGTCTTCAGATGGTTCAAACGGCACACACGAAATTCCCTCCGGTAGGGCCCGTCGGAAAGCCGAGAGAGCCAAGAGTTTTGGGGTCTGGCCATGAACAACGAGGCGAAGTTCATCCATGAGGCTGGCAAGATTGGACCCGTCTAAGACCGGGTTCGAGGCGAGAAAAATGAAATTGCCAACATTTTTTTCTATTGATGGAGAATATCGGTTGATGAGGGTCCTTTCAATAGCAGAGAAGTGGGCCCCCGGCGGGTGTTCCTCTTCCTAATGCGGTCCTTATAGACTGCTGAGATTATTGAATGGTGCTGGGTGGGTGGATGGCCGGAATCATTGGGAACCGGAGAGATGAAACCTGAGGGATGAAGGTCAGGGTTGTAATGAAAGTAAACCACTGTCCCTATCAGCAATTTTGGGCCACACCCAATCGTCGGGAACTGATTCCTTTGGATGGTCCTCTGGGTTGAGAAAAGGGTGTTTAGAACGAGGAAATCCCATCCGGTCCGTTGTTGGAATAAAGAGCGCCATTTTAATGTGTAATTAACGTCGGGGTCACCAAAGAGGAGAACACAAACGGTCGAAAATAACTTGTAACATTTGGTCTTTATTTAGCTGCTCGTCCACCAGCTTCTAAAATCCAAACAGCGTGACGCCACACACAAGACGACATTTCATCGTCAAAATCTAGCCTCTGTCATGGTGTGGGCTAATATGACATCTAATGGTCTCAAACCGCCCCTCATCTTCATCTTCCGAGAGCGTGACAGCCAAAGGGTCTCCAAAAAGGCTCCAAGCCACACGGCTATCGGGAAACATTTTTGGCACCCTTCCTCTGATGGCCTCAACGTCATGGACTTTTCCATAGAGCCCATTCTTCATAGGAAGGTCGGTGTCGAATTGTCCTCCAGTGCCGGTCCCCTCAAACAAGCGTTGGAGGCTGATAGGGCCTGATAGCATCCGTCCATCTTACCGTTCAGTTCATGCCAAACTTGATGCTGAGTCAGGGGAGGTTATTGAGAATGCATTGAAAAGGTCTGTCAAACATCTGTGTCTGCTTATCAAATTTTAAGTTCATACAATTCTGTACGATTCTTAGTTTGGATGATATATTAAATTAAAGTTGTACCGCTTATTCGTGGTCGCCCTGTAGTTGAACCTGAGCTCACAAAGCAGCAGAGATAAATCTTGGAAAGAATGTAGAGGTAGCTGTATAGAAACAATACAGGGTCTTCAAACTTCTCTATTGGACTTCTTTGCTTGCAACAATTCGGGTTTGGGTAAAAGCATGAGGCTATGAATATAGTTCTGAAATTTCTGCAATATCTTTGATATCCAAGAAAAGGAAACCGCATCATCAGTTTTCTTAGACCTAAAAAAAGGCCTTTCATTGCTTTCATTATAATCTGGCACATTTTTACCAGAAATTGGATTTTATTGGGTTAGAGCCTT
>NC_081450.1:1863253-1873727 GCF_007210705.1 Tigriopus californicus | reverse complement strand
TTGGGGTGGACAAAGTATCAGTGCCTTGCTCTCAGCCTCAACAAGAGATTCAGTTTAGTCCGAAGACTGCGACATTGGCTTAAGTGTGAAGACTTGACTGGTTTAGTGCAGCAGGGCATTATCATAACAAGGTAGGGTACAAAACTGTTCTCGATTAGCCGCAAATGAATTAAAAAAGTCAATCCAAGATCAGTTTGATTTGGGAATGATAGAGGAAATGTTTCTAGGCAGGAAACTTGCAGAAAGTTAAATTTCTCGAGAAAAGACACTCTGATAAGCAAAATTTTACCAATTCATTTAATGACATGATGGTTCATTGTTTCAGATGCACATTTTTTCGCCCAGATAGATTATTTTTGGCGAAAATGTCACGTAAACGGTAATTTTGTTGAAATGGCCAAACTTTTGTCTTAGTTGTTTCTTTACGGACTTCCTTACCGCTACTGGGATTGGAGTTTACTTAACTTTTATTCATGTATATTATTTGATCGGCCAACGCATTTGAGTTGAGCTGGTCCTGAATTCATGAGCTTTGTCACAACCAAGGTTTTGGGTCAATTGTTGTGACTGTAGAGGCTTATCGTGCGTTTTGAGAGCACTTTCAAGCTTTAGAGAATCCAGGCTAATGAAACAATGAAGTCCAACTCTCTTCTTTCTCGGGATCCTTCATTGTTTAATTTGCTTCCCTCAACTATACGCAGGGTCAATCCAGTAGCATCTCTCAAGCCAGACTTGGACAACTTTTGAAGTAGCATTCCAGATCAACCCCGCCTTTAAGACGAGCTCGGGGTGCCAACTCAAATTCGTTGGTAGACCAAATATCACAAAAAATTGAAAGGTAATAAATAGACGAATAACCTTTCATTTTATTAGTACTGGGGGTTACCTTCCAGTAGCGGTTAGGAACGCCCGTGAAAAAACGCACCGAAAAAATTCGTTCTTGACAAGACCGGATTCTGGAAAGGGCACGCAGCAGTAAAGTCACAATAATGTGTCAAGGAGAGCTTGTTTAAACGTTAGCAAAAGTTATTATTTGCTGTTTGCAATTTGTTAGTTATAACTTTTTTCTTTACTGCGGGGGTGGACCCAATATTTGTCGGAAATAATCACGAATTCTTATTCAACCAACTGTAACATAACTAACTCCTTTTCCAGCGGCTACATAGTTCCTTTTTTCAGTAACTCAGACATCCTAGTGAACCAAGTCAAGGTTGAGATCTTTGGCGTAGATATGGCAACATCCAAAGTTTGAAGCTGATGTTACCAGACCAACGCAACTTCAAGAACCATCACATATTCAGAGTCTGAACTAGTCAAGGTTTTACTATTCATGCTATTTTTTTCTTCCCCTTGGGACTTATTTATCGTTATCGTTTTCCAAGACCCTAAATAAAATATCATCATCATATCTACTTCCTATGAGTTTTGAGTTGAAAAATAGGGCCAAAAATCTAGTTAGAAAAAAAAATCTTGGCCTCAGATATCACTTAATTTCCTGCTTTCTTGAAATTCAACTTCGGGCACAACTTGTTTCTGGGTTTGTACAAAATTTAAAAACAGAGGCAATCACTTCTAATTCAAGAGGTCACCAATTAAAGGTGATGGCAATATTAGGGTTGACAAGAGTGGGTTTTAGTTTGCAATAATCGGCCAGATAATCCCTGATCCAGTTGATGGTATGAAACATGGACCATCCGAGGGTCATACCCAAAGCTCCTCCTATGGATGAAATGATGTCATAAGGGCTGTAGAGATACTTTTCCTTGCTCCATTCCACCACTCCAGTGTCGAAAACGACATGAATAACAAGTGTGTTAGACGATAGACTTACGATAGGTCATCATTGTGAAGTAGATAGAGCTCTCTCGTTAACATACTATCTTTTGGATCTCGATGGGGAATGATTTAGCTTCCAGAACTGGGATCTTGCAAGGTCGAATGCAAACACTTCGATCACCGTTGATCTGAGAAGCAACGATTTCGCTTGCATGATCAGATACATTTCTCTCTACCTCATGGTCTTTGCAAGGTTTACCATCGAGGGACTTAAAAAGGCCACAAATGAAGAGGAGCGCATTCCAAGCGCCGATTCTGTGGCAAATCTGTTCATTCATCGGCGACGCATTCGAAGAAGTTGAAAACCATAAATTTTGATCCTCTTGACAGGGATCGTATGGCAGGTGAGGGTTTCATGGTACCTAGCGTTCATCAATACCATAGAGGATGTTTCGATCTTCAAAACTGGTGGATGTTGATAAAACCGAAAATCTCCCAAAGATATGATTTCATTCCAGGATCGGAAAATGAACAAGCTCATTGGTCCTGGAGCTTTGTTAATCGAGAATGTCGCAACCGTATTCAACTTGTGCTTTCTTTTGCCAAAGTCAAATGCTTTGCACAATCCGCAGTATTTGGTTCTTAATTTGAATTCCTTCGGTGGATCAAAATTCCTTAATAGAATATTTTTGTGCGATAAATATTGAAAGTCCACATTTGCTTGATTGACAAATTTGTCATACACTTCCGAGTCATTGAGGAGGCGTTTCGGTCGCCCTTTCGATTGTTGAACATGGCTTGGGGACAAAAAACCATGACGAATAAAGATTCCTCCGTCAATCTCTCATACGAGAAAAGATTCAATTTATTTTGGTTGTAAACTTCTTCAACTGATCGAAACAAGAAAAGAAAAGCCAATGACACAAAGTCCCAGGACAATGGCGTTACCAAGTCTCATCTTGACTGAACACTTCAGAACTTTTGCTGTCAATATTTGACAATGAGAAGGGTATCAACAATCGTGAGGCAGACTACCAAATATGATCGATAACATTCTTCTCCAAGAAGCCTGTTGCTGATCTCGCTATTCAGCTTAACGGAACTCAACATTTCCAAAAGAGAACCTCGAAAATGTTCAACTTAATTGTGATTGATGTCTCAATTAGAATGATAGAGTCTTGTATTTGTTAATGTCTAAGTTTGTTCAAATATTTCAACTGAACGATAAGGTTTCTTGTTACAAGTACTATAGTGTTAGTCAAGGTAAGTCCGGTCGAAATTTGCAGACTAGGATTATATTTCTTGACGCTAAAAACGCGTAAATTTCGCTTGAAAATGCATAAATGTTATTGTTGAATGCCACAATTCAATCACTTGAAAAAAATAACATGTCTTTCATGAAACTTGAACTCTTTAAATGGTATGGTTGCCATAATTGACCAGGATCCTGTGCTGAAGGTAATATTTGCTTTTAATTTTCTTGACAAGACTATTTGCTCAAAAAATTTTCTCCATCAATTGCTTGAAAAGTAATCATTGAGATACTGATACATCAAAAACCAGGCACGAAAACAGTCTACCCCACGAAATCTGTTTTCAGATCCATGATCAGTAAAGCTCGGAGACATAACTTGTTTTGCCGTCGCGCAACAAACCTAGAAATTTGAGTGCGACCAGCTGTCTGAAAACAAGTGAACGTGAAGAGTTGCTCTTGTAAGGAAAACTAGGGACCGTGGATTCAGAGACGCGCGAGGTTTGACAAGTGGCCCACTTCAAAAATGTAAACGATCAGTAGAACTATAAAGTTTCCAAACATATTTTGAACTGATGCGCTGTATAAGAGAGTTCTATTATGACAAGGACCATTGAATATTTTCTTCAAGGAAACTGCCAAATTTTACTTGAAGACAAGCTGATTATTCATGGATATGGCATTTTAGATTGTTTATACTATGTTGTTGCTTTCTAAATCCTTTCTGAACCCATTTTTTCATAGGATTATATTGCTATAATATTTCATTAGATTATTCAGATTAACATATTCACATGTGTGCTTCCCGTGTCTATCAAGAACAAGTCCCTTTATATTCAGAATGTAATTTGTTGAACACAGTAGCATTTTCTTTTATGAGTTGCTTTAGTCCAACTCGAGACTGGCGGCATGCGAAAGATCAGTTCGTCAAGCACATTCTATTGAGAAACACCACGCCAATGCAATTCTAATGATAAAAGACACTCTTAACCCTGTGGAATGAGTTGGTTGAACCAATGGTGGATCAAATTTGTCATAAGCCATTCAAAGTTGTACCCTATTATGCAATGCAAACGTGCCATGTCTATTTAGAAGCGACTGACTCCCGATGAAAGGTTTCCAAACAAAGCCCATGTTCGTTGACAATTGGCAGCCAATCAGATCGGTCGAATTTGATGACGTATACTCAACCTCGCGTATCTATGCCTAGAGCATCTATAAGGAAACAAAGGTTTGACAACCATCCGGAATTTACCCGCAACGCCAAAACAAGGATTATTTTCCGGCCTGTAATAATTAAGGTTACAGTCGGAGGATTGTCAGATTTAGTCTGAGTGAAAAGGAGGAAGTAAATTGTACCACTGAAACTGTCTCCCGACCTTTTTCCTTCTTGTTTCCAAAGCTAGGTTATTACTTTGTTCGAGTAGTATAACCGTCGTATGCGGAGTATAAAGAAAGCTATATACAATTTTTCACGTTCCTCCTTACGCACATATTGACAACCTATCCACACTCTTCCGGACATGTGCTATTGCTTTCAACGTCGTCCCACCAGTTTTCACGCCCATTGGGTGAATGAATTTAACTAAGCAACTAAAGTAAGAACTGTTCATGAATAAATTAAGAGAAAGTTGTTGGGCGCTTGCGAGCCATTTTGTGAACAAGCCCTGTGAAGGGCGACAACTTAAACCCCTCAGAATTGTAGGATAGTTATGAAAACATATTTACAAAAATTGATATTTCGAGGGTTCATGAATACATATTAAAATAAATGAAATTCCGCTCAATGACATTTGGGTCAACTCCTTTGAATACTCCACTCGTAGATAATGGAGGTAAAGATATTGAGCAGGTCTCATCTATGAAAGATCTAGGTGTAGTCCTCCAAAATAATGGAAAGTTCAATGAGCATATCCAGTTGAAGGTGGGTAAGGCTTTTCAAATGTGTGGTTGAATATATCGCACGTTTAAGTCCAGAGATAGTAATCACGATGCTAACTCTGTACAAGTCGATTGTCCAGCCACATTCTTGAATATGCCTCACCCATTTGGGCTCCAATGAGTTCAGCAGGTTTGCAAAAAGTCGGGCAAGATGTTTCACTAGGAACATTATAGGATTAAGAGAGCTCTCGTATTTGGAGAGACTAAAAAAGTTGGGACTGTACAGTGTTTAGAGAAGGGGCGAAAGGTATCGATACTGTACGTCTTCAAAAGTATCCATGAGCTTTGTCCCAACCAGGGTTTAGGGTCAATTCTAGTGACCGTAGAGGCTTAATGTGCGTTTTGAGAGCACCTTCAAGCCTTCGAGAATCCAGGCTAGTTCGAACAATGAAGTCCACATTCTCTCTCTCTCGGGCTCCTTCATTGTTTAATTTGCTTCCCTCTGATATTCGTAGGGAATACGTAGGCCTTGTTGATCCGGTAGCATCTTTCAAGTCAGACTTGGACAAATTTTTAGATACCATTCCAGATCAACCCTACATTCAAGGATTAGCTCGGTCTGCCAACTCAAATTTCGTTGGTAGACCAAATATCATATAAAAATGAAAGGTAATAAATAGACGAATTATAACCTTTCATTTTAATAGTACTGGGGATTACATTCCCTGTAGCGGTTAGAAAAGCCCGTGAAAAAACAAACCAAAAAAAAATAATAATAATAATAATATTAATAAGTATTCCAAGGAGAGATATTGCTTGTTATTATCGACCTCCTTATATATCGATAGGGCCTTCGTTCAGTGCTAACATTTGCTTTTTACACCTCTACCTTTGAGAGAAAGTGAATCCTTGTTAGACGTTAAAATGATAAACACATATCCAACGTTAAAATATGCTCTTTGGTAAAGATTTGTTTAAAAATAACTAATATTAAAAACACATTAAAATGTGACGCACATTTTACTCAGGTGGATAGTCGAGTCATATTTCTTCGTTTGAATTACAAAAGCTCTAGTTTAAATGAATTCATATCAAGCTGTTGCCTTTCACATGGTCTGACGAAGTACGAGGCTTTCATGTCTCCAAACGCGTTGGAAAGTGTGTGAAAGGTAGATAGGTGGGCTTTGCACCGTCAGATGTTAGGGTCCTCCAACTGGAACCTGAAGTTGAATTTTTTTGAGGTGGTGGGAGCTAAGGCCAGAGGGCCAAACTTCGCCCAACCCTACTAATATCCAAGTTTTTCCAATGTCATGATCATATCAGATTGATACCTCAATGGAAATGAAATTCCATCCCACGACAGGGGATAAAACATGGAAATGTGTTATTCAAGGGCAGACGTTTGCTCCTCTTCAATTCCACCTTGTCCCTCACGAGACATCCATCGATGGATGGGCTCACCCCTACAACTACTAAGTGTGCTGAGGTGAAGTCCAACATTGATGAAGAACTCATCAATGATCGACATGACCCGAGATTCAACGGAATTCCAAATGGAAACAGAAGGGTGCTCATCAAACCTTTTACACCTATCCCCGACTTTATCGTCATTGGCTCCAGGAAAGTGCGGGTATCGCACAAGGACCAGAAATGTCGTTGCTTTCGCTTCCAAAAAGAGGGACATTTCATCAACGAACGTCCACTCAACTCAACAATCAAGAAACATCTAGAACGATTCCATCTCCAGACGCAAATCCTCCAGAGACAAGTCCTCCAAACGAGCGTGAAGCCCAAAATAGCCCAGAAAGGAATGTTCAAACTCAAGAAGACCACGATTGGAATAAGCTTGGTGAGAATCAAGAAAGATTGGTCGAGCAACGCCAAGTGCCAATTGTTAATGAACACGTGACTCTGACTGAACCGAACCACTCCGTAATTAACTGTCAAAATGGAACAGATCCCACTGCCTTTCCGGCCCTGAGAGCTCCATCCAGATGTGACCATGTTCCTCGGGTGAATACAAAGGAGATAAAATCCAACCCCAAAGAATCCAACCGTCTCCAGCGCAAAACTTTGACACGAGGCAGATTTGCATCCGAACAAATGGATAATCAAGACGGAAAAGGCAACAATTGACCAAATTCCTTTGAATTTACTGTGATTCTCAGCATTATTTCAATTTTACCAGCCGTTTGATTCAAATTTTGCTCGCTGGCTCTGTGTCGATTGGGATGGTAATTACTGACCCGGATGAAAAGGCCTGGATGCCTCTATCTCTAAGATGGGATGATTGACTCGAGAGGGGATCTGGAACGCAAGCAAGAGGCGTCCATATTGAATGTCCGATCCATTGTTGCATACAAAATTAAAATCGATGATTTAGTTTCGAAACATAACCCTATGGTGTTTGCAATACAAGAGGTTTGGCAAGTTCAGCACGTTAACACAGTTTTTAATGGCTATCACCTCGAACTTATCACCCGAACCGGAAAACGTGGTGGGGGAGTGGGCATGTTAGTTCGCAATTCGGTGCCTTACGAGGTGAGAAATAATCTCACTCTAATTTCTGAAGAGTGAGAAATGATAGGTGCACTGTGATGGTGGTAAAGATGCAGAGAGGAAGAACATATAACAATATTTATTCTACTATGTAAAGAGGATAAGATACGGATGTATAGAGTAGAGTATTTTATGTGTCGCCATGAGTCCATCAGCTGAGCTTTGGCACCAATACCTGGGGATCGGGAAGACTGATCCATTACATCTTCTCCCTTGGGAGATTTCAATTCGAAGTGAAACGAGTTGGATCTCATCTTTTGTGGGGAGATCGACCTATTGTTGAGGTAGCATTGGAAGGCGAAGGTAAATCGTTGGCGGAAGAATGGGAAGTTCCATCAGTAGTTGAAATTCTTGCATTTGGTCTTGAAACAAGTTTTAAAAATCGACGATTGCGATGTATAATGTTTTCGTTCAGCAAAATGGCGTGTCTGTTTAGAAAATAATGCCTCCAGGCTGGCATCTTTTTGAAATAGGATGTTGAATCCTTACATGGGTGCCTTGGAGAAGTTCGGATAAAGGCCGTGTATATTTGTTGTGATGGCAGTTTTGACGGATTCTGCTTGTGGAGCGTTCCACATTAGCTTGTTCGATACCGCGTGGTCTATTCAAATCTACGTAAGGTAGGAATTTGCGGGCGGAAGATTATTTGGAACATTCTGAAAGCAGGAGATGCGCCATCCGTCGTGGGGTGTCCCGGAGAAGAAGGAGGGCTTCCAGGACGTGAGAGTTCAGATTTTAACTCCCTCTCGGGACATTGTTTCCTTTAATGTTCGAACAGTGGGTTCAGCAGCTTTTGTGAAATACACATGATTAAAGTAGCTCAGATAAGTGTGTTAAATCACCTAAAGCCCATCAAAATGCATCGTTGTCAAACAAGTTGTCAATCAGTATTAAACATACTCTTAGTTATGTATTGACGTAAAAATTCATAAACTTCTATTTAGCACATGCTTAGTTGTTACAACTTAAAGGTTGCGTTTTGTGCATTAAAATATCGAAAAAGGGCCGAATTATGTTTCCAGTTATTCCCAAAATTATGATTGTCTTTTTCAATGACACGACAAGAAATGAAGTTTTTCCGTTTTCTTTAACACTTCTATATAAGCTAAAAGTGGCAAAAAATGTCGCTAAAAACTTACAAAAGCTGCAACATTGCCTTTTATTTTAATAAAGTGTCAAAAGCCATACTATCCTATCATGTTCCTAAAATATTTAAAGGACACATGTGACAATTTCATTTTCGAATTTGCCACTTTTTGCAATAATTAATTTTTACCTACTTGCTATGTTTTTATTCAACGTTCATATAATTTTGTCAAAATTCAAGATTAAGCTTGATTAAAGTTGCGATTGTCAAGTATGGCATCACAATTGTGAAATATTGACATTAGGTAAGTTTAAATTTATAGCGCAAATTATTTTCGGGTTTTTCTACTTGCTTCAAAACAATGAAATATTTCCATTTACATTTTAAGCATAGAAAAAGCATATCATATTTCTTGGCAATTGCTTTAAGATATAACCGGAGCAATTTGTAGTCAAATTTGATGCAAATGTAATCTTTGAATACAAGATATCTTATCATTTGCTCCTTAGTTTTAAATAAAATTTTAGTTGGAAAGACAAGTAAGGTTAATGCCAACATCTATTGATTACACTTTTAAAAATATTATCTTTTTGTAGGCTTCAAGTGGAATGATATACTAATCTGAGGTATTTTCCGCAATGGCAATTTACAAAAGTTGATTCGGCCTCCCGTCTTTGTCGCTGCTCGAGTTGGGGCTGGACTCGGTAGAGTCGCTGACGTTATCTTGAGCCGAGTTCTCCTCCTCCGAAGCCTCTGTGATTGTGATGGCTGGCGTGGCCTATTTCTTCTTCTTGGGTGGCATTGCACTTGGCGATCTATAATAGAAAAGTATAAATAAAAATCACCAAAATTTTTGGAATTACTTCCCTCTAACCATCTTTAGACGATAATGGCTGCTACGTGAAGTAGGAGCAGACTTCATCAGCTCGACTCTAAGAGAGCGCGGGGAAATTCAAAAACCCTTTTCCCTGGGAAGTCAGACAATAATATGTGATGTTCGTTATGGCCTTTTTCCGCCCAGCAGTTCCTGATGACCACAACAGCCATTGCATCCAAATCCTTCTTTCGTTATCACACTCTTGCATTGCTGCTACTCGACGTTTAGTTTCCAAAAGATTTGTCTGGTTCGGACTGGCAAAATATGGTAGGTTTTTTGTTTGTGGGTGCCTTGCCACCAATCAAAGGTTCGACGTCACTAGTTGTCTCCCCTTGGAGCATTTTCACCCACCACAGAACGCTTCAGTGTCATTCATATCGACATCGTGGGTCCTCTCCCCCCTGGTGCCAACAACCGTTTTCTTTTCACAATTATAGAATGATTCACACGATGGCCCGAGGCATTTCCTATGAAGTCTGCTTCCACCAGCTCTTGTGCCACAGCCCTTATGGAATGGGTATCTCAATTTGGTGTATCGTCTACCATAATTAGTGATCGCGGATTTCAATTCGAGAGCGACCTCTGGAATGAACTGATGTTGCTTCTGGGTATTGATAGGAAGCTTACCACGTCTTACAATCCCAAGGCAAACGGAATGGTAGAGCGCCTTCATAGATCTTTAAAATCAGCATTACGATCAAAACTACCACCGGACGAGAGATGGGTTCAACGTTGCCAATTATACTAATCGGTTTACGTAATGCTCATAAACCCGACATCGGACACTCCCCGCCCAAAAGATTTTTGGTGAAAGTCCACGGCTTCCGGGTAAAATGTTCTTCAAATCTTCCCCTACAACGAATCGCAACTCTACTCTGAGATCACAAACCTTCAGGCTAGGTTGCGATCTCTTGCTTTTGCCGAACCTAGAGGTACTAGCCCTCTAGCCGAACAGAACTATCACACCAAATCCCGAACAACTTATCACAACAAAGCAATTGATTTGGCGGAGGCGGTGTTCGTACGAAAACCTATCCATATT
>NC_081450.1:1853704-1861607 GCF_007210705.1 Tigriopus californicus | reverse complement strand
CCAGATCAACCCTACATTCAAGGACTAGCTCGGTCTGCCAACTCAAATTCGTTGGTAGACCAAATGTCATACAAAGATTGAAAGGTAATAAATAGACTAATTATAACCTTTCATTTTAATAGTACTGGGGATTACATTCCCTGTAGCGGTTAGAAAAGCCCGTGAAAAAACAGGCAAAAACATTAAATTCATCAATTCAACGATCTCGGCCTTCACAAGCTCATCATCACCTAGCAAATCAATTGACTTGAAAGTGTTCATGTTTGAGACGTCACTTTTGCTTGGAGATGTACTACTTAGGACGACCTTGGTCCTTCTTGCATATGATCTTGGCGATAGAAACCGTAATTTCGTAACCTTTTCATAACCGAAGAAATTCAGTTTCCTCTTTGCACAGAAACTTGCTTAGTTGATCTCATCCAAGATTAATTAATAACCTTAATTACCAGAAGTGTGACCCAATTTTTGTCCAACAGGCATCGTCCTTGTGCAACTCCTTAACATTGGCCTATCACTCCATCCAATCCATAGGAAAATCTAAAGGTGCCATTATCGCTTTTATCAGAACTGTCCCCCTTTAAAATCTGTTCTTCTTTAATCAATTTAAAGTCCCTATTTCAATTTTTTCTCCTGTATCCGTGAATTAAAACGTTTTCATACTACAAAAACGACTAATGTGCTTACGATAGATCAATAATAATAATAACACTTAGACCCATAACAACGAAGTTCTGAGATGTTATCCTGACGCTATTGTGGTGCTAATATTTCATGAGATGAGAGCGAGATCTCTCCCAACTCAGTTATTGTAGAATATTTTTTTGCGAAAGCACTCTGCCGTGAGACTTTCTTGGACGATATTCCAAATTGAACTAATCTGAATTCGAAATTTCTTGTCAAACCGAGTTCTAAAAAGAGCTCCAAAGCTTACTAATTGCTTCCTAAACTGTTTCTTTAAACCGAAAAAAACAGGTTCGAACATTCATGCTAATCTCAAACATACCTGCAAGAACCTTTCCAGGCCAAGGTTTCCGAAGTCATGTCAAGAGCTGTTCTGGTACGAACAGCACTTTCAAACGGCCTAAATGTCCAAAATTAGAGTGGCACAATGGCAATTGCGGAAGTGAGAACACGCTTCCTGTCAGTCGTTCGTCATCATGCCAAGAGACAGAGTCAAATATTTCAAACGGGTCATCCTTTCTCTGTGTCTCATCGGGTTCGTGTATGTGGTGTACGATCAAGTGCGGCACTTTATCACTGGCAATACCTCCACCATCGTGTCTTTCGAGAAGGAGGACTCGGTTCAATTCCCGGTCATTGTGATTTGTCCACGGGTTCCGTTCAAGCCTGGTCTCAAATACACGCCCTTCGTGAGTCCAGACGAGTACAACAAAAGTTCCAATTCAGTGGATCTTCAGATAGAGGGGATCGTTCGATTTGAATACGACCAATCCATCGCTTCTCCTCCTCCAATTGTAAATTACACGTATACCCTATATAATGGTTTATGTAAGAGCTATTTCATTGACCAGCCAGTCCCTTTGGGATCAGTACTGGTGACTCTGGTCTCCAGTAGATCCTCGGTGTATTTCTTGAACCACCCCAACGAGCTTCTCTATTTGGTTGGCATCGCTTGGCCTTATCCGGTGATTTCATTTAGTCTGGACCAAACGATGTTTCATCAATTGGTCATGGCTACCTATAACAACATTCGCAAAGATGAAAGGCCGTGCGATGACAAAGCAACCATGCGGACCCATTCTCAATGTAATTGGGACCAGTTCCAAGAGCGGACTCGACTCCAAAGGAACATTTCATGCATTCCAACGCCATTTTGGGCTCTGATCGAGGACGTTCCTGAGTGGAAGAAAAAACCTTGCGAGGATGAAATGGAGGCTAGAAGTATGACACCTCGACTCTCTGGGATCCTCCATTGGGTAACCAGCTCACCCATGATTTGCATGAAACCATGCACCCGTTATGAGTTACAAACCTCGCCACTGCCGTTTAATCACGCTCTAGGTAAAAGTACGTTGGGTGATTCAGACATTGGAGTGTTCCGACATAATTCAAGGTTTGGTTGGGTGATTTCAGATTCAGAATCAGAGATTCGATTAGCGATGTCCTTCTTGGCGACGGATTCTTTGGTTACCACCGAATACAAGATATATTCATTTGTATCGGTTCTTTCGGCCATTGGAGGGACCATGAGTATGTTCTTGGGATGGTCTTTGTATAAGAGCTTCGATGATATTGTTAATTCTTTCGTTGGGATCTTTCAGTCGAAGAACATAATCATGGTGAAAAGCTAACTCTGTGATTATACTTATGAACTAATGGAAAATGGACGGCGATGCTTTGGCCTAAAACTGGCGTGACACTGGTATCAGGTCGCCACAACTACATATTTTGGTTTTACTTCAATCGAATAACTGGATCAGAAGTTATGCATTCTCAAAGCTTTATTGTAAAATTGCCGTTATGAAAATCATTCATTTTGGGCCCTTTTGTGTTTTGAGAGGGCATAATTTTGTACCCAGTCGTTCAATTGAACCGACACTTTAAATGCGTAAGAGCATTAACCTGGGGCCCCTCTGATATGAAGGAATTTGTGATGCATTCACTTGCTTCCAAATTGTTACCCCTAGACTGTAGCATCCACGTCCATGTTCCAGTGGTTTATGTTAAACCTCGTTATCACGAAATAAAGCAAGCTTCACTTGATGGTGTTCATAGCAGTACTTTATTGCTATCAATTTATTTTGGAAAGTAATTGGCACTTCTTCATTGGCATGTTAAATACAAGAGCATTTTAACCGATCTCCAAACATCCGAATCGAAATTATCATTTCCATTTTCAGCATGCAATCCTGAAACGAGGTTGAAATGACGGCGGCAGATCTTTTCTAGCGGAGGTTGTTGATTTGTGAAAACGGATCAATAACATGTACTTACCACAAATGCTTGCAACTCCGCACTCGTCTCAATTGTTGGCTAGCTATTTGTCAATGCAATCTTCATTGCCAGTGATGCGATTAACCGTGTCAGATTTATTACTCCTAGCTGTTGTTAATCGAACTTAAGTGGAGACTTTCAAACTTACTCGACACTTTCTCCGGCTAACCAAACTCGAGTGGTTCGACCATCTTCGAAGTAGTCTCCATTGACCAGAGTTGAGACAGGCTCAACAAGACATTCGCTATCTGCAATTTGAGGACGAACAAAGCAAGGTGAAAACATTTTTGGATGTTGAAGAAACAAGAGATGTAGTTGCATTTTCAAAAATCTGCCTAGATATTTTGTTGTCGGTAAAATGAGAATTTAGTGCTCTATAGACATTTCATTGGTCAGAGTTGATTACATATTGTTCTCAAAAATCGATTTCAATTGAGGTGCAGTTCGTCTTTTCTGTTGCGAATATAGTCACTAGTTGGTGAACTTGGATTTGCAATAAACAAGATAATTTTGAAGAGAGTCATTGCAGCATCAGAAAAGCAATGTCAATGGCTTCCAGTTGCTCAGCAGCTCTTTCCTTAAACTAAAAACTGATCTTTTTGAAACGTCAGTGGGAAGCAAGTAGCTCCTAAAGAGCCTGCTTGACGAGATTAATTGCCCAGTCAACGCTGCCCACAATTAAAAACACTCACAACAATCGGGTAAAACAGTAACTCCATATTCATAATGCCCGAATGCCAAGGGGTTGTTTTTGTAATGCAGAAAGCACATGAAGGAATAGTTGACAACCGGATTGGTCTCAAAGTTGTAATTGGCGCTAGTGCATCCAGGAGTATCTCGACACCATTGAAGACAATCATAAATGGCTGAAGGTCCATCTAGAGGGTCCGGGAACCAAGGCAACACCTTCTTGGCCAAATCAAAGAAGCGATAACGCGCCCCTTGAACAAAGCATGCGCCCTCAGCGTGCCCCCCTGAAAAGTGACATGTCAAAAACAATCTCTCAATCTTTAATTCAAAATGCCCACTTGCCACAAAACTTGTAGTAAGTGGTCACACTTGGATCTGTCAATGGTCCAAAGGAGGAGAATCTCTCTTGGATCAGACAAGTGGTCTCTCCATTGATCAAAGTGGCCACAATGCATTCCGTGTGGGCATCACAAATGTTCTTGCACTCTTGTCGGCTAGTCACCGTGTGGGTTTCAATGGCGTTGGCATCCTGGACTTCACCTTCGACAAAACAGCTGTCATCGTAGACGAGGGTGGGACCATTTAAGAGATGTGGCATTCCGACTTGAAACCAAGGACCTTGAAATCAAATGCCATCACATGCATGTATATATCCTAATAAATATCATAAGAATTTTCTCTAAAAGAGTTACCAGCCATAACCAAGAGCCATAACACGGTCGGAAGGATTGGTCCATACGCGCAGAACCACATGGTGAAAATGTGAACTTCCTTTCAGTTTTCTTTTCAATATATACCAAATGTACAATGATAATGGTCTCTCCAAATGATGGCCTAAAGTGGTCTTTGTTCGCTAATGGTCAATTTATTTTTTTCCGTATGGTCAACTCAATAACAGTAATTTGATCTCATTTACAAAAGCTCTGTCTACCCACTTTGCTGATTTTGTTGAAAACGTGTGGGAAAGCTCGTTCACACTCATACTTCCTCCGAACCTCCTCATACTTATAAGAGTAGGTTTTGTACATCTTGTCAAATTGTTCCCTACTTAGATCCGTCTCAGCGTAGAGGAACACAAACCCTTGATTATCCACGGTGAAGTCTTCTAATCGACGCTGGCCGAGCTTTCGATCCCCGCGCCGTTCTTCGAAACTGAAATTGGCCCGGTAATGCGAGGGTGTACAGAGTTATGTTAATAATTGAACGAGAACCACTTACCCGTAGATTCCAACGTCTATTAAAATGTCTTGAGGGGAGTGTGTGCGATATTCAGAACAGTCCAAATGACGAGTGGGACACAGCCAAACGGGATAGATGTGAAACTCTGTTTCGTTTAACTCCAGGACTTTGGCCACGTGTTCCACTGGAACGATGTAATCTTGCAGCACAAAATTTCGGAACCACTCCGGATTGGCTAGTTTGTTTCGAAGGTTATTGATCAATGACAAAGGTAGTGGAAATATCCACCCGAAGAGATACCGAAATGCGGGTTGATGAGCCCAAGGGAGGATATATCGAAGGAGCCAAAAAATGGGTTTATTGTGACGATGAAAGAAGTCTAGTGTGGGAACAACCTCCACACCTTCCCCAGATTTTAGGAAACTCCGGACATGTTCATAAAACCAGGGTTTGAACCAGCGACCAATTCGATTTAGGGGAATATCTCCGGGCTGATCCACATAGCGTCCCATCATGACAACGCCCTCTTCCGCCGAAAACATGAACCCTTCCAGAGTATCGTAAAACCCCCGGACCGTCTCGCCTCTTAATAACTGGATGGCTTGATGCTTTCGCTTGACGGGAACATATTTCAGTTCCAAGAACGGCTTATAGGGCGTAATTTGAATCTCCATGGACACCAGGATGCCCACAGTGCCGTAAGACCATGGAATGGTGGCAAATAGATCCCTATTTACAGTGTCGGAGCAAACCAAGACTGAACCATCGCTCATCACCATTTCGTAGGACTTACACACGCACTGAAAGAATCCATGCTTATGCGAGGTGACCTCTATGCCTCCTCCCATGACCAAACCGCCCATGGTCAAGTCATCCAACTCAGCTACCACGGGCATGGTCCACCCCCTTTGGATAAGGAAGTCATTCAACTGTCCCACGGTGACCATGGGCTCAATCCGGACTAGCCCCTTGTCTTCATCAATGGACAATATATTCGGGAGGTCGATGTCAATCCGATACATGGTATCCTTATAAGCCATGGTTTGCATCTGTGAGATGGATTTAGCACTTGGACGGGATGAACACATGGGAACTTTCGCACCCGATTCGGACCAAGCACGGACCTTGAAGAAAATTGGAGACCATTCAAAATGTTAATCCAACATGGTCTAAATATGGAATAAACGACGCAAAAGTAACGAGTCCATTCATTGCCAACCTAACGGTGCAACCCAAAAGCTAATTCGGTGGAAACTGGCGAAACTTTAATTCGATTATGCCGATCAAAACGGAGAGTGAACAAAGTGAATCATCTAAAATACCATGATAAGGGCTTCCATTTCCAATATCAAGAGGACACTTTGCATAAAAAATGATTGAAATTTTGAAGCCCTCTTTCGGTCCCTCCTTAAAAAGTACCAAATAAACGTCGTTTTCTCAACCAATTGAAAATCTGCCCACCTGTTTTTGCACGTTTTTGACACGATCCTCGTGAGATTTAAGCGCATTCTCTTGCTTTTGAAACGTTGAATGAAGGCGCAAATTCTCTTTGACTTGTCTTAGGAACGAGATCGGAGCCGACACCACAAATATCAAGAACAATCGCACAAAGTCACTCCAGTGTGGTTGCTCCATGATCTCCGATGCAACTACCATTAGAAACGTTAAAAGAGTGAGTTATCCTGGCATCTTTCACAATTCATGGAAAAAGTTACGCTTGACAAGCGCCTCCACTAAAGGAAGAAGAGAGAACGAAAATCAGTCTCGGTTCATCGTCATTACTAAGTCTGTAGCGTGACGACAGAATAATAAAAAGTAGATAAACCACAAGGCAAACCATAGTTGTTTCGCAAAGATAATTCTTTTAATAACGTTACGTTGGTACTTGGGAAGTACGGTTGATATATAAACACTCGTTTACCCGCTCTTGTTTCATTTTATGGACTCAAGCATTTCAACAATGAAAGTGAAAAGCAGAAGATTATTCTGAATATAAGGCTGGTGGAAAAATGATGCAATTGTTCTTCTTTAGAAAAATTTCATCTTACACAAAAAACATATGAATACAAAGGTGCCCTTTCCCCCATCTTGATACAATTTTCCCTGACAAAGGACCTTGGATTGGATGGGGGGGAGGGAAACATGGATTGCTGTCATATATCTCTTTGTCAATAAAACGATGGTTTAAGAATTCAAAACACACTTTCGCATTGCATCTCAGTCAGTGCTACGAATTAGTCACTCACGAAATCAATGCCACGTTGCACTTGGGTGAACATCTATCTATATTCTATATGAGGAAGAGCGCGATTTACACTTATTGCCCGAGCGCTTTACCAAGTTACAATCGTATTTTTTTCTAGAATCAAACCAAGTGGGCAACCCAATTGCAACCCTCTGGCCGCGATTTCAGAATGCGCCAAATGACATTTAGAAATTTTGATATGTATTTGCTTGCATTGATGGTGCATATTTTTCTATTGCACCCCCTGAATAGAATTATCTTGCTCAGATAAACCACGAACTTCTAGTGATGTGGTGGACTACGAACGGAAGCAAAAAAAATATTATCTCCTAAACCGTTCATTATATTCCACATAATCAGTTCATACGACCACAAGATCTTGTTGAAAAGGGTGAACTTGACCCAGTTTGAGCCCAAAACTATGCATTGGAAACTCAAGAGATATGTCCAAAGTAACTGTTATATCCGGATTGATGTTTCCTTCAACATGGTTATAGATCGAGTGACGTTTAATGAGCAAAAGGGAAACGAGCTGACCGAAAGCACGTATGACATGAGAATGTCACATCTCTCTCCCCCACCTTTTAGTACACACGGGGGAAATGATAAGGAAATAATTCCAAAGAATGATTGACAAAGAACTATTGATGTGATCAATCTGCCTGCGCCTCAAACTTTCAAACCAGTACTGCCAAGTTTGATCCAAGCTGAATTATTTTAGGTCAAGGTAATGTACACTTTCTCACCCAAAAGAATCCAGCTTGGATCAAACTTGGCATACATCAAGTACAAAGAATAGGTTTGAAATTCCCCTCTCTCAAAAAGTGAACCTGA
>NC_081450.1:1851565-1853674 GCF_007210705.1 Tigriopus californicus | reverse complement strand
AATCCAGCTTGGATCAAACTTGGCATACATCAAGTACAAAGAATAGGTTTGAAATTCCCCTCTCTCAAAAAGTGAACCTGAGCAAAATAATGGGATAGGAGAGCACAACATAGCTGAACGTGAAAAATAAACAACGACCCCATAATAACAAAGAAATCGTGGGGAAGGAATCCCAATGAAATTAAATGAATTGAACCCGATCGTTAAACCGAACGGCACGTTTGACACGGATTCTGTGACTGTGGAAGAGATCACCGTCTTTGATTATTGGAATCGGATTGGAAATTTGTTCTTGACGGTGGGGACTGTGAATCTCGGGTTGAAGTATTGAAGTGTCGCAACGGAGAAATCTTCGGTTTCGTCGGAAGAGTCCCCCACGGAGTATCCACCAAGTAAGAGCGCCCATTTGGTAATCTTTTGATGACGAAACCCCCTCTGGACCAATTTTCTCTAGGGGCGATTGAAAAAGGACTGAATCGCCCGGTGAGAAGTGAGCAAGCCCTGTGCCCCCTGAAGCTTGGATCGAAGTGGTCTGGGACCGGGAGCGAGCCTCGGAAATACCTAGGGGTGGCCGTGGGGTGGTCGTGCGTCAGGTAGAAGTCCCCGAGGATGACGGCCGAAGAAGGCAAAGGCTGGACTGTAGCCGTCAGCTCTAGGTGTTACGTCAAGACAATAAAGCGCCGCGAAAAGCGGGGTCATCAAGATCTAGTTCTGTTAACAGAAGTTTCATCGATTTGTCAGCCGCTTCGGCTAATCCGTTGCTTTTGGGATGATACGGGGATGAGGGCCCGTGTTGAATGTGAAAGGAGCGACAAGACTCCCTTGTAGCCGATGCTCCAGTTCCACGGCTCCAGAGGCACAACTGATGACAGAAAATATATTTGTATGCTAAATTTGATGTAGTTTTACAGTCCAAACAAAATGCAGCCATAAAAATCGAGAAAAATGAAACAAAATGCAAGGAGGGCAGTATGTTGGCTGTATGTTTACGCACCAAATACGTAGTGTATTTGTCACAAAATTACATACTGGCTATGAAGTTTGAAGAAACAACAACAAGAGTTTTCCAAAGGAAGCACGTTTGACTTCTAACTTTGTGGCAGCTTCGGTCAGACTTATCTTGGACAGCTTGTCAAAATCTGCAAGGAGATTTTGCTTCTCCTTGATGGAATAAGTGGTTCTCTTGGCAGAAGCCATTATGTACAGAGATGGGAAAAATCGAGATTGATCGAATTTCTGCCACTTTCTGCCACAAGTGGCTGAAAATGGCAGAAAATGGCAGAAAATGGCAGAAAGTGGCAGAAAGTGGCAAAAAATGGTAGAAATTGCTGGAAGGTGGTCAAAAATGGCTGCCGGTGTTTAGAATGAACGATCTTGATTTTAAAAGATGTCAAAGACAAGAAGGATCATATGGGTTGGATAAGCTCTTGAAGTGTCTTTTGCTACAAAGCATATTGATATAGCATTGGCTGAAATGCAAAATGTTCCTCAAATATCGATATTTATACTGTTTGATGGTTGATTGAATTGATAATTGTATCCATAGACCACTTGCAGCATCCAAGGCCTAGCCACAACACTTACACTTCTTTTCAAACTCATCAAAATTATTATTGAATACGATATAACATTTTTTTAAATGCAATTGTCGTCATTTTGACTTTAAAAAGTTTAGATCAAGCAGCATCCCTGACTCCAATCGATTGCGGAGGCAAAATTCAAACTCGATCACACACCAATTACATTTAGTGGTTGTATCTCACATTCGATGCAAAATACCCATCCCAACGTGTCAAAACTACATACAGTTAGGCTTAACAATTAACGGAAGTGATCGTAAATACTAGAAAAAGATGATTTAGAATAATACAAAGAATTATATTTTCTACCACTTTTGGCCATTTTCTGCCATTTTCTGCCACTTATTTTGGACCAATTTCTGCCATTTTCTGCCACCAATTTCTGCCAGATGGTAGAAAATGGCTTTTAATAATTTCTCATCCCTGAATATGTATGACTGCTTATTTTTATGAGAAAGCGGCTGAAAACTTGTTTTTGTAAAATGGCTTAACCAGTTTCCATCGAAAACTTCATTGTGGAGCGCAGGAA